>NC_083341.1:79116226-79306609 GCF_019175385.1 Lycium barbarum
CGTGAATCGCTAACAGGCTTCAACTTGTCTTCAAGAAAGTGATAAGCCTCCTTTCGTATGTTTGAATAGGGGGATTTGTCAAGAATTTGCGAAATTAATTATGTAAGACATTTGTGATTGCATAACATACTGAGGCAAAAAAAAAAAAAAAAAACTTACAATTGATCTCAAAATGACTACATTTTATAAGAGAATCTAACTACAAAAGAAAATAGTTGAAGAAGCTCAAGCATACCTAAATTCTCAAAATATACAAGTTGCGATAAATGAAATTTCAAAGGCGGAAGACATAGAAGAAGTTGTTGCTTTGCTTTGAATGCAAGACCGTCTTTAGCTCTTACTTTGTAATTCGCCTTATCCAAAGACTTGTCTCATTTTGAACTTTATTCTTAGAACTGCATATGTTTTCTCACTCTCTTCTATCTTGCTATTTGCACTCTTTGTCCTGGCACCACCAATTTCTTGTCTGCTCAAGCAATTCTTTTCAAAAGATATGAACTTGTAGAGTGATAGAATCTATGAATCCACCAAAACAATCCAAGGGACCTGGTCCCTAAACTGTTTTCATAGATATATACTCAAAGTAATTAAGACAAGATATTTATGTGGAAAACTCCTTGTTCAAGAGGTTAAAAACCATGACCTACCTTAATAGGATTTCCAACTTCACTAAACTGATCAATGTTTCAGATTACAAGCTTTTGCAACCTAGGAATTAGACCACTAATCCCTCCCCTTACAATAACTCTATTTCAAGAACTTCTTGACTAACTCTAGTTAACCACCAAACTGATTCAACTAACTCTAGCTGAATCTTAACATCACTATGACTAACTCTAGTCAAGTGTTTACAACAAAAGCTTGATAACAACAAAATACAAACGAAACTCTTCTCTTGAAGAAGTGTAGGTTTACAATGTAGAGATCATAAACACTAGACAACTCTACGACTTAACAAAATCTTCCTTTGTTGAGATCTGGTCCTTGAACCTATCTTAGCTTTGTTCTTGAAAGCACCAAGGAGAACATCGACGGCTGCACTTGTAAGGATCTGAATTTTTAGGTTTTTCAAGTGGTGGTGTAAAACAATGCCAACATGTTGTTTAAATAGGAACTCAATTGAGAGCATGTGATGATTATGTGAGATGTATGTGACCTCAAAAGAGTCGTTACATTGGTCTTTAGTATTTAGCATGCATACAGCTGTGCTGATGTGGTATTGCCTGCCGGAATAGTTTACAAAGCTTTACAACTATCATGTGATGTACAGTCTTCAAGGGACCTGATCAAGGACCTCGTCCTTTGCATGCTTGTCAAATCATCAAAACTATAAGGAGTCATAACTCATCCATTTCCCCCTTTTTGATGATGACAAACTTGTAACTGATGTTCCCACTGTGGGACCTGGTTCCTCCTGCGAATTAGACCCTCAACTTTATGTTGACATTTTCACTTGCTATGTAATCAAGACAGCTGTGCAACTATACCGGGTTCATTTGGAACTTACTTCCCCCTGAGAGCACGAACCATATCAATCTCATCAAAACAGCTACGCACCTATACCCTTGAGAACATGAACCAGAACTTTACTTCCCTCTGAGAACATAAACCAGAACTTTACTTCCCCCTAAGAACATGAACCACATCAATCTCATCAAAACAGCTACGCCGCTATACCCTTGCGAACATGAACCAGAACTTACAACCATACAACAATATCAATCTCATTACAACACTATTTCCCCTTTTTGGCATCATCGAAAAGAGACACAAGTTTAGCACAAGCTTAAAGAAGTTCAAAGATATTAACTCAGGCCACAGGGGCAGAATCATGGGAGCACTAATAGAAGCAACCAAAATACTACAAAGGAGAAACATATGCACAAACAGAGAGAGTGCCATTGAAGTAAATTTCAAAAGAGCTTGGCAATCAATTTGTGTCATAAACATACAAAATAAACTTGCCATAGTGCCAATGTCATTAGTCACACCAAAAAGAGTATTTGCAAAAACAAGGAAAAATTTTAACAATGAAAGTGAACTAAGAGAATTGAGTCATGGGTTTTCGGGTTTGGTGGGGTTGAAAGCTTTGAGCATCATGTCCAGCCTGGCATCTGCAGCTTTGTGTGTGTCCACGATCTACTCCTGAAGTTTTTCAATCTTCTTCTTCAGCTGAGAATTATCTTCTCTCAACTCAGCAACCTCTGTTGTCTGCACTTCACTCGAACTGGGTCCCTCTAGCTTCAACTTAGTAATTTCAGCTTTTAATAGAGCATTTTCAACTCGCAGCCTCTCCATTTCAGCCAAGATCTTCTCGTTTGCCTCAATGAGACTAGAAATAGTAGAGGTGCATCTTGCTTCTCCTTTCTTTTGCACAATATCACACTCCTCTAGGGTGCCTAAAGAAAACATTTATTTTCTAATTCCTTTGGTGACCTTTCCAGTGATTTCCTTGACAGAAGGAAGCCACGGGGAAGACCATGCTTGCCATCCTTTGTGTCCATAACTTTCATCATATGTTTGATCATGATAGATGGTAGGTTGAACAAATGTCCTCCATCCAGTATCTCCATTAGGAACAGGTCCTTCTTAGATGCCATGCACCTCTTTTCAGTCCTACGCAATACCACTTTGTTGACTAGCTCGAAAAGAAGCTGAAATTGTGGCTTCATCTGTTTCTTGTACAGAGTTTCAGTGGTCACCCGCTCTTCTATTTGGACTATGATACTTTTGAAGTCGTATGAGGCCTTGATGTCCTTGTCATTTCCCAGTTTTTTAATTCCTTCAGTTGGGACATCCAGAATTTTGCCCAATTGAGCTTCATCCAAAGTAAACTCAACTTTTCCAACCTTGCAAACCAAGGTATGATCAATAGTATACTGTAGATTCACAAAGAAATCTGCTACTTCCTTCTTATAGGCTAATACAAGCCCTTTAAGAAGATGATCCCAACTTTGAGCTCTCAAGATCTCCATTAAATCATCAAATCCTTGGTAACTAATCGCCTTCGGATCAAACACTCTGCCAAGCAACACTTTTTGACCTCTTAGATTCTCTTGTCTCAAGTATTCTTCATCCCTTCTAGATTTTCCCTTTTTAGTGGAACCAGGTCCTTCAGTCAAGATTACTTTTTTTTTCTTAGAGGAACCTGCTTCCCCACTGGCTGAGCTCTTTCGTTTCTTAGGAGAGGGGGTCACCTCCTTTACCTTTCTTATTTTTTCAGCGACTTTCTCAGCTTCTACCTCACCCACATTTTTCTTTTCATCAATTACAGATTTCCTCTTTCCTTTTGAATTTCTTCTTTCTATAGGATCTTTCTCCTCTGCCTCTTCTTCTTCTTTTTCTTCTTTATCAGACATAGTCACAACTTCCTTTTCATCTATCAAACGTCTTAAGTTGACTATTTTTGCCAACTTTCTTTTCTGATGGTTTTGGGAGATCATGTTCATTTTTTGAAGGGTCTTCCCAGGGAATAACAACGGTGGATAGAGGTATAATATCCCAACAATCTTCTTCGGGACCAGGTCCTTCGTTCATTTCCTTTGTTCCGCTGGAATTTTCCTGTTCCCTTTCGGTGTTGCACAATTTCCTTCTCAAACTCTTCTTCAACAGAAATCTTTCCAGATTCTCCATCAGCAACTTCATTCACAACCTTTCTGACAATGTCATTAAGATAGTTACCAACATTGTCCAAACCAATACTTACATTATCACTTTCCATTGGCAATTCCTGTCCAAAATCATCATTGATTTCCACATTTTCAACATTTTCTTCTCTTAATTTCTCTATGTTTTCAACCACTACAGAACCCTTCTGTCTTTCTTCACCCTCAGCAGCTATGACATCTACAGTTGTCTCTTTATTAATAAGTGTACTCAAATTCTCCTTACACCCAGCATTTAAAGGTTCTTTATTAACACATCTCTCTATAACTTTCTCACTATTCAGAGAATCTGGGTTACTTGAATTTGGAGATGTTTCCTTTGAAACCCCTGCTTCCTTTTTGAGTAGGTCATCTTCCACTATCGAGTGGTCTTCAGTGATACCTTTGCTTGTCACTTCCATCCTGTCATCCTTCTTAACGGTTTCCTCAGAGAGATAAAGGTATTGTGAGGTTTTCATACTCCCTTGTGAGTCGGGATTTTCTGATGATTTTGGGGTTATGGCGAAGGAGGAGTCTTTTCCATGAGTTAAGCACTAATCAGTAGTAGAGGGACCAGGAACATCTGTTATAAGGGAAGACGAGATAGGGTTTTGGTTGGATGAGTTTTGAGTTTTTATGGGAGAAAGGATTGACTTTGGGTCCGACAAAATGGATGGTTCGATAGAAGAGGATGTAGGGTTAGCTTTAGTGGAGGTGGGAGATGAAGATTTTAGGTTAGACATGGTTAAATTTGTACTAAGGGAGAAAAGATGGAGCAGAACAGAAAGAGGGTTTGCAGATTTGAATTAGTGAGGGAAGAAAGAAAAGAGTGATTTTTGGCTTAAAGAGGAGAAGAGATTTTCTTCTTATTGGTTAAAGAAAAGAAACGGGTCGGTTCTGAGAAGATGGAGCATTTGGATCATTTTAGAAGAGGCGGGAACTAATAGTGACATGGCAGTTAGGAAAAATTAAAATGTATGTAAGTTCTTGAAAAGACTACTAACCTGAGTCAAAGGGACCTGGTCCCTTGACATTTTTGACAACAGCTTAGGCACACATTTTGATGAGTGTTATGTCCCCAATATTAGGTTGTCCTAAGATTGCCATGTGAGCATACCTGTAATGGTGTAGGATTGGATTAGATATCTCCAAAAAACACTTCACGTATTGTACCATTTCTCTTATCATAGCTAGTCACAGAGGAACCGTTAGATGATCTTGAATAACACCGACTCCGAATGATTTCTTTTGATATGCACCCAACTCAAGGCCTTGATGAAGAAGCGAGCAAACTGGTATATGATGCAGACCCTTATGTAAGATTTCATTCTTTTCACATTGTCCCACAGAGGTGATATTCCACATTATCAAGAATGCTCCTTCTCTTTTGCTCAAATTCTGCAGATTACATACCATTTCAAGGTTTGGTGGGATCTCTGATATCATTATTCAACTCATATCATTTACTTATTTGTATATAAAAGGTCATCCATATTCACTCAAGATATCTCATTCATGAGTACTCTTCAAATTCATAAGGAATCCAGTTCAAAAGACTTCAGCATATCTGACAGACTGGTGCTATCTCCTGAGGAGGACTAGGGACCAGGTCCTTTCTTCCCTTAAGATATTGTTGTTCCTTGTTAGCTATTGTCAAAGAGAACCCCTTGAATTTAGTTGAGTTTTACCATCCATCTCACCATTTAGTATAGGAATTAGTAGTTGCTGATTGTTAAGAGATTCACTTGATACCAAAGTGATCTCAACATACTTCACCCTGACCCTTTGAGCAAATCCTTGATTCCACTTAAGTTGACTGATCAAAGTACCCTTCAATGTCTACTATTGGTAAAACCAGGAGAAGATTCCTTATTTGCCATTTCTTCTTCAGAATTTACTGTCCATGAGCTAGATACTCTTCTCTTTTCTTCTCCCATGTCATTTCTTATGCAATATTCTTTAGACTTAGAAGGAGTTTGGCTGCACATGCTGAAAGAAGGAGGTTCTTTTACATCTTCTGAACACTTTGCTAAACATTCTTCACTTTCTATCCTCAGCTTGAATCATCATTCCAATTTTCACTTTGTCCTCCTCTTTCATGATGAGAATACCGTCTTCCATCAGCCACATCTTGACATATTCTGGGAGATCTGTCTTCCTTTTCTTTGACACAATTTACCAAAGGAAAACTTGTACATCTGAATTCTAGTGATATGCCTTAAGAGCCAGTATCCTTCTTATTTGCATCATTTAGAGAGATTAATTATCCATCTGTTGACCAAAGCAGGTTTATCATATTGAATTCCCTGTGGCTGACACAACTCAGCACATTTGTAGTTCAAATCTTCAACTTGGTACGCACAATCAATTCCATGGGAGAGTGTCTTGCCAATTTTGCTCACATAAAGAGTACATTATCTCTTTATGATAATACTTGACATGCTCTCACTTTTTAAGGCTTCGAGTGAGAAAGGATTTTCCATTTCTTCAATTATTTCCTTAGAGCAGTCACCATGTTCCAACCACTGTTGACTGCCCCCCTCTCACTCCAGCCTTAATATATGATCACTTGTTGGTCTTAGGAACCCAAGCCAATTTGGGTCCCAAGTACTGATAGAATGGGTGAACTAGATGTCTGTTTGCCTATACTGGTAACACACTCTTCTTCTTACGAGGACCAGGTCCCTATTTTTTTTGTTTGCTCTCAACATCCTCTCTGTTTATTTGTACAGGCTGAGTTTTTGCTTTACTCAAGTCGTTATGATGAGCGGCATGATCATAATGCATGCACCACCAGTTTTAAGTCACAGAGGAATGTTTACTTTGCATATTGTAGGGATTCTTGACTTGTTTAACACCAAAACTCCATTTTCTATCATCGCCATTGCGTGTAGCCCCAGTTTTATCTAAGAGGAAGGTACAAAAGAGTGACATCTCAAGTTCAATTTTGACTTGTTTTAGCTCCTTTTGAAGTAGTCTATTCTTATCTACTTCATCAGTGAGGCTCATCCTGGCCTTTTCAAGTTTGCTTTCAATCTCAAGATGAATTTTACTTCCCTTCCTTTCTTGTTTTTTCCATGGCGTGTTTATCCATTTTTTCATTTGGCTATTTAACAGAGCATTATCTCTAGATAATTCCTCAACTTGTTCCGTTAAATCCACTATAGTGACTGCCATATCATTTGTTACTTGTTCTAAGACATCAGCTTCCTCAGTTAGAGAGTTTTTCTCATTTACAAGGCTATGATATGCAACAATCAATACATTTGCAAGAGATATTAACTTCTTTTGAGAGTAGTTTTTAAGATTTGCTTGAACATCGAGAAGATTTACCTCATTGTCATCCTCATCTTCAGATTTTTCCACAAGTGCAAGGAAGGAATCATGTTGTGAAGCTTCCCCATCAATATCCATTGAGGAAGCCTTCCCAGCATCATTTTCACCTTCAGATTTGTCTGAGGTATCTTCCCAAGCAGCCAGAGCCTCTTCTACTATGATGTCAGCAACAATTTTTGAATTGAGCTTGTCGACCGGGATCTGGTTCTTTTCCTTTCCTTCTTGAGCATTTCTGCTCTAGCATCCTATATTCGACAGTTCCTCAGTAATGAGAGTTAATCTAGACTCCTCATTTCCTGATTTTTTTTCCTCCTTCTTGGTAACTTTCCTTTTTAGCTCATACGTCTTGAGATCGTATATAAGCTCATCAAGAGTTATTTTTGCCAAATCTTCAGATTCAACGATAGAACACACTTTCTTTTCCCATGACATTGGTAATGCCCGCAATATTTTGCGGTTAAGGGACTCTTCCTCATATTCTTTCCCCAGAGAGTGAAGCTCATAAATGATTGAGGAAAATCTAGCATACATATCAAAAATTGACTCTCCATCGTTCATTTTGAAGAGCTCATATTCAGTAGTGAGCATCTCAATCCTGGACAGCCTTGCCTTCCACCTTTCATAATATCTTGGTGGCCTATCGATATATTCTTCTTTCTCAATACTTAGTGGATCAGACATAGCGATAGATCCTTTCTCAATACTTAGTGGATCAGACATAACGATAGATCCTTTCTATGTGTTAACCTTTTAGAAAGCACCTGCTCTGATACCAATTGATATAGCCTATGAATCCACCAAAACAATCCAAAGGACCTGGTCCCTAAACTGTTTTCACAGATATATACTCAAAGTTATTAAGGCAAGATATTTCCGTGAAAAACTCCTTGCTAAAGGGATTAAAAAGCACGACCTACCTCAGTAGGATTTTCAACATCACTAAACTGAGCAAAGTTTCAGATTGCAAGCTTTTGCAACCTAGGAATTAGACCACTAATCCCTCCCCTTACAATAACTCTATTGCAAGAACTTTCTTGACTAACTCTAGTCAACCACCAAACTGATTCAACTAACTCTAGCTGAATCTTAACATTACTATGACTAACTCTAGCCAAGTGTTTACAACAAAAGCTTGATAAAAATAAAATACCTACGACACTCTTCTCTTGAAGAAGTGTAGGTTTACAATGTAGAGATCATAAAGACTAGACAACTCTAGGACTCAAAAACATCTTCCTTTGTTAAGATCTGGTCCTTGAAAACTTGTCTTAGCTTTGTTCTTGAAAGCACCAAAGAGAACAGTAGCGGCTGCACTTGTAAGGATCTGGATTTTTAGGGTTTTCAAGTGGTTGTGTAAAAAACTGCCAACATGTTGTTTAAATAAGAACTCAATTGAGAGCATGTGATGATCATGTGAGATGCATGTGACCTCAAAAGAGTCGTTACACTGGTCTTTAGTATTTAGCATGCATACAGCTGTGATGTTGTGGCACTGCCTAACGGAATGGTGCACACAGCTTTACAGCTGTCATGAGATGTACAGTCTTCAAAGGACCTGGTCCTTGACATGTTTTTCAAATCATCAAAACTATAAGAAGTCATAACTCATCATATAGGCATAACATGGAGGAACAACATAAGGTAGTGTCATAACTTGCACATTAAATATATGGGGTTATGAAAATGAAAGTTACAGAGTTGAATGAATGAAAGTTATGAATAATACTAAGCATTTGTTTTGAAGATGAAGAGGTGTAAGTTAAATTAAACAATTACTTACTAAAAAAAAAAAAAGAGAACCAGATAAGCCTATTGTCGACTTACAAAACATTTCATCTCATAACAAACAATTAACATTCTACACAATGGTTGGGTAGAAACATTAGCTAATAGAAATTGCAACATATATTTAGAACTGAATAAAATTGTGTTGAAAATCATTCAAAATTCATATCAAAACTGAATACCCACAACCCCCCCCCCCCCAACACGCACAAAAAAACAAAAAAGTAGCACAAGAGCCTATTAAGTATTCCCAGAAATAAAACAGTATAACACAAATTGTCAAAATCAAATTCCAACACAGATTGTTTCAAGTAAATAGACTCATTCATACATACAACGCTGAGTACTGTTAACGTAAATTGGATTGAGTTTACTTTTTAAAAGTACGACTTTAGGTGAAATGAGGAAAAATAGGATGCACACCAAACAAAATAAGCTCCATGTAAATGCAGGGTGATTCAAACTTACCACATAAAATTGGAATTATATAGGCTAATTAAGATAATAAAAGAAGGGACTTTTGAATGAATTGTAAAAGTGAGGAGGAAAAAGTACTTAAAAGAATACAATAAAAATTTCAGTATCATAATCTGAATTTGTTTTTAAAGAATATCATTATGTTTGTCGCACATTATGCCGCTCCTTTTGTTTCCAGGGACAATAGCCGGGAAACACCATGTTCATAGAAGCTAGCTTTGTTAAAAAAAAAATCCAGATGAAAAATGGTGAAGATAATCAAAGTCGGTGAAGAGAAATAAGAGAGAGAAAGTAGTTTTTATTACCTGAAGAAAGAAGAGAATGTTACAATGTATATTCTAGCTGAAATGTTATTTGGGCCTCCTATATATATGTACCCGAAAACTGAAATGGCCCAAGACTACTAATGATAAATACACCCAACATACATACTCACTAACTCAGCCCACACCACTTGTTGTGGTGCCAACTATATTATCAACTCTAACACCCCCCGTCAAGTTGGAGGATGGATGAACCCCCAACTTGCCAATATGAAAATGATGAGCAGCACCAGGGAAGCTTTTCGTGAAGACATCAGCAATTTGAGATTCATTAGGAGTATGATGCAAGGATACCAAACCATCAGTCAGTTTTCCTCGCACAAAGTGACAGTCAATTCAATATGTTTGGTGCGTTCATGGAATACTGGATTCTTCGCAATGTGAATGGCAGACTGGTTGTCACAAAAAACAGGAACTGGATCCTGAACAGGAAAACCAAAATCACAAAGTAAACGAGTGAGCTAAGCTACTTCAACCACTGCCTTACTCAATGACCTGTACTCAGCCTCGGCTGAAGAGAGAGACACCACCGGCTGCTTCTTGGACTTCCAACAGATCAAGCTACCATCAAGGAGAGTACAAAAGCCAATAACAGATCGCCTGCTGTCAGGGCAAGCAGCCCAATCACTGTCACAGAAAATCTTGAGGGACAAGTCAGGAGAATTGTTCAAAAACAGCCCATGCTCAGATGTACCCTTGAGATATCTTAAAAGATGTAAAGTTGTTGTCATATGTGGAGCACATGGTAACTGCATGAACTGGCTTAAGTGATGCACACCAAAGGAGATATCAGGCCTAGTATGAGTAAGGAAATTCAACTTGCCTATGAGACTCTTGTATAGATCAGGCTTGGGCAAGGGATCACCCACACCAGCTTTGAGCTTGGCATGAAGCTCCAAAGGACAGAGAACAGGAGAAGCAATATCACAATGAAATTCTTTCAATAGGTCAGCAACAAACTTTTTCTGATGTAACAGCACACCACCAGGGGTATATAGGACCTCAATGCCAAGGAAATAGTTCAGGAGCCCTAAATCCTTTATCTTGAAAGTATCATTAAGAAAACTCTTGAGATCAGATATTTCCTCAGAGGCATTCCCAGTAATCACAATATCATCCACATAAACAGCCAAAATAACCAAAGAATCCCCAGACCCCTTACTGAATAAAGAGTAATCATTAAGAGAATGAGAATAACCTCTTGATTGCAATGCTTGGGAAAGTTTAGCAAACCACTGTCTAGAGGCTTTCCCTAAACCATAAAGTGACTATTGCAATTTACAAACCAATGGACCATAGGCATGAGGGGAAGAAACTACTAAACCAGGAGGAAGCTTCATAAAGACTTCCTCATCCAAGTCACCATGCAGAAAAGCATTATTAACATCTAATTGGTAAAGGGGCCAGTGTTGTTTAACAGCAACAACAATGAGGGTTTTAATGGTTGGCATCTTTACAACAGGGGAAAAAGTTTCATGAAAATCAATCCCCTCAAGTTGGGTGTCCCCCCTTGTCATACCCCATTTTAACCGGGTTAAAGTAGAAGTACGACATATTGGTGATTCCTGTTTTTGTTTATTTTAAGGAGTCGCCACCTAATTATTTATGGTGAATTAGGGCACCTAAAGTTTATTAAAGTGATTTATCTAAAGTCAACTCTATTTTAAAGTCTACGAAACCAAAAGGATCCTGAGTACGGGTTCAACTAACCTAGAGGGAAGGTATTAGGCATCCTCTAAATTCCATTAATAATGGTTAACCGACCTAACTTATGTTAATTAATTAGGCTAGAAAAATACAAATATAGCATTTTAAACATTTAAGAAAATAGCTTGTAACTATTATCAAGCTTACAAATGAAAAATATAAGAATGCTATTTAAACTAAATAAGATAGTAATTTGTAGAAAAGATTTTAATTATAAGTAAACTAAAGAAAGGCGTTTTAAAACATTTAAGAAAATAGCTTGTCAATATTATCAAGATTACAAATGGAAAACATAAGAATGCTACTTAAATTAAATAAAGTAGTAATTTGTAAAAAAAGTTTTTAGTTATAAGTTAAACTAAAGAAAGCGTGGGATCATGCAACGTTTTGTAAAATATTCGAAATAACCCAAAGGCTAGGTATCAATTGATTTTAGCGACTTAGAAAAATATTGAGTGACCAGATAAGAAAGATGAATAGCTGATGTAAATTTGAAAATAACTTTGTAAGCAAATTCTTCTCTTGGTTCATTTAGGCACTTGGCGAAAATGAAGAATTCAAAGCATTGAAAACCCTTTTTTTTTTCAAAATGCGCTAAAATACTTCATGAAATGAATTAAAATATGTCCATTATTATACCGAAATAAAGTCTCATTTAGCTTATCCGATATTTGGCTCCCTTAGAGTCATAGAATGAATTAAAATATTTTTGTTTCCATATTGAAATAATGTCCCAATTAACCCCACTAAATTAAGTGTTCTAAAGTAGTCAAATAATCATACATAAGACACACAAAATTAACTAAGCAAAGCGTATGTTATGCTAAAAATGCAGCAGCCATTCTCGCCTTCTCCCCTCTTCCTATTGCTTCCGCCCGGATGGTTTTTAAAGGGGAGAAGGAGAGACCCGAATAAGAAATTTTGTCTCAATCATCACATATTTCGAATGAGTTTAGGGAGAACTCAAGACACGGAGTGGAGCGATGAAAGTTGCTTTCTTCTATCGGCGAAATCGAATCTCATTTGAGACTCCTCGCAACTCCCGGATGTCATGCAAAAAGAAGAAACCAAAAAAAAGAAAAAAAGAAAAATTAGAGCAGCAACACATAATTTCATAATAACTGGTAAAGAAAATAACACAATAAAAGAATCACTTATCCATAGTATGTAGAATCAAATGCTAAATACAGAATTCAACACCATTTGCAAAGGGGCAGTAATTAGCAACTGAACATTTTAACATTTCATAACCCTTGAGCGTATATGAAGAAGTACTTTCATTTGTATTGAAGCCTAGAATAAGATCTAATCACTTGACTCAGGTGTTTATACTGAGTTACGCAGTCAGTGAAAGGAAAAGCACTGAACAACTTCATAAATAGGTCCAAACATCAGACCACTCAAATTAAGCGTAGACATTCGAATGTGTTACCAACAGCAGCAATCAGAAACTTACAGCTCTAAACAGACGATTGAAACACGAAATCGACACTAAATACTTGAAACATCAAATCTCAGAATTTCAACAGATTCATCAGAGAAAACAAAACCAGAATGTAATAATATAAATTAAAATAGATCTAGATCTATATAGGAGAAACTGTTTTAGGCTGAAAGAATATAAGTGGAGTTTTAATGAACAAAGGGATATAGAAGAACATCTCACAACTAAAATATGATAAGGATTGGATAAGAAATATGATAACTCAAAACTTGCAGATTCATTCTAACTCATTCATGCATTCGGGCTAAACCAGTTTTAGAGGGTGAAACATATTGAGGCTCTAAAGAAATTTGCTAAACTTAATTAAGACAGGGCAGATTCATATGCTTCTAAACTCTGAAACAGTCCAGTTACTAAAACTAAGAACATAGGATATCTGCTCAAAATTAATGCTTTTATCATCTGATAAACTAGAATGGCTAACAAGGCAGTAGTTCATACTTCAAAGCAGCTAATGAGAAACTAAACATTTGAACCCCCAAGACTATTCATGCTACATTAATAAACGACCTTAATAAATAAAACAAACATAATTGGAACTCCAATATCATGCCAAAATGAAAAACAGTATTGAAGAAAACAGAAACAAAGGGGACATGGTTTGTTTATTCAAGGCAAATCCAGGCAGCATGGTTTACATACTAACATCATATACTTTGTTTTAAAATAGTCTTGACTCTCGTTTGCATTTTGAACATGTTCAGAAATTAAGTTTTAGCAGACCAAGACTTAAAAGATACTCCTTTTAAAGTGACCGTAAGGAAAGAAAAATGAAAACGTGCATTCTTAGTATTATGCAGACGACAGTACACATGGATTCACTACTTTAATACTGGTCAAAATTATGGAAACCACAAACAGAACTTCACACATGTGCTTAAAAAAATAGGAAAAAGAAAGTCTAACTCACTGCTTTGGACAAAGAAGCGAGTAGCATTGTCAAACCGAGATAACTTCTAAAATGTGGCAAAAATAGCAAAGGAAACCTATATTCATGGTGTCTAAAGCCTGATTCAAGCATGTGATTGGCACTCCTGGCCATGCTGAAATTAAGCAAAGTATACCAAGACCCAGAGTATGATCTAATATGACAAATATTGAGTTTTAAATCATGATCTTTGAAGATTGATCGAAAATCACATATAAGATGTTTGGATAAACTATTCAACTCATGGAGATAGATGATATAAACATTCTATGTCAAATGGTAAAGGTTTTAGTGTCTCAAGTAATGCATAAAGACTGACTTCCGGACTACATTAAATTGTCGTGATCTTCGACAAACCTTACTATGATTAAAGGAATACCCGAAATAGGAATTCTAGTACAAATATTTATAATTACACTTCAATAAGAACATGATTTCCCTATCAGTCAAACAATAACCTTTAAGAGACTAAAACAACAACATCAACTGTAGCACAGATTTAAATCACAAATGGTAATAGCAGGACATCAGGCCATGATTTTTCTAAACGGACATGATCTTAACAGAACCATAAATCAAAATAGCATCGAATTTTACCTGTTTGTGGTGCAGTGAAATGGGCGTCGAGGTCACGAATCTAAACTCGACTACGACGAACGATTCGAACCTTAGATCGAAACGAACCAGCAAGTCAAAATCCCAATATAAACAGAAACAGTACACTCTTTCTTTTTTTTAAAAAAAAAAGTTGGTTACTTCAAAATGATCTTCAGATTCTAGCAATGACTACCAAAAGACCTCTGAATTTTCGTATTCTTGAATTCGAAACGATGACGCTGAATCCCCTAATCTGATAAATCCCCCAAAATACCGAAAATCCTCTCAATCCCCTTTTTTAAAAACAATGTCCCTCCCCCTAACGATTCAACTTCGGATCCCATTTATAGGGTTTTATTTGTATTAAAGTAAAGAGAGGAGCGTGGGAGAGAGACGAAGCGGGGAACAGGCGTAGGGGACAGGCGTGGTGGAAGTGGCAGGGAGGATGGCAGAGGCGAAGTGGGGGGAACGTGAGGAGAGAGGAGAAAGAAGCGGAAGAGAAAGGGAGAAGGGAATGAGAGAGTGAGGGGCGGCGTGGAAATGAGAAAGAGAAGGAGAGGAATTAGGTTAAAGGGTGAAAGGGGGAAATGGGTTGGACCGGGTCGAGTGTTGGGCTGGACTGGATATTGGATTAAAATAGTGGGCTGGGGAATAAAATTGTGGGCTGATTATTGTATTTGTATTTTTGGGTCATTAATTTGGCTGAAAATTATTGATATTTCCTCCTCTATTTAATTATTTTTTGGGCTTCTAATTTAATAACTAGTACAACATATACTATGTAAAGACAATTAATATATATAAAAAAATAAGGTTTTAACAAAGTGTTGTCTTGTAATTAATTTAACGAGCCCAAACCCGAAAAAATGAAACGATGACGGACATTTAAAATTTGTGATAAAGTAATGCTCGTGATGTTGAAAAATAAACGTAGCGAAAATAATAGTAGTGACATAACAATAAAGTATTTAGCTTGTCAATAAATTTAGAAGCCCGAGTAAATAAAATTAAAATAAAGGAGGGACAAAATTGGGTGTCAACACAACCACCAACCTAGCATTATACCTCTCAATACTACCATCTGCTTTATACTTGACCTTAAAAACCCATTTACACCCAATGGGCAAGGGAACAATGGCCCAAGTTCCATTTGCCTCCAAGGCCTCAAATTCTTTTCTCATGGCATCTTGCTACTTAGGAATTCAGACTCATGTGACAAGCCAATGCCCTGAAAAAGTAACTAATGAAATACCGCATGAGGCAGCCTGAGAATAAGTATAAGGCTCAAAAACATGCGGCTGACTAGACAAAGAAACAGATGGATCACAAGTGGAGGTAGAAGAATTGCAAATATAATTGTCTAGATAACTAGGTCTAGTTCTAGGTCTGGTGGAATTCCTAAGATTGACAATAGAAGGAGGGGAGGGAACTGGAGAGTAAATATCAGGAGAATGGACAGGAGAAACAACATGAGAATGAGGAGTTGGGGAAGCTGGAGGGGCAGCAGGATCAGGGGGAATAAAAACAGGAGCAGAATTGGGAAAAGAAGAGGGATCCTCAAAGTATGCTGAAGAAGTTAAAGGACAGGAAGCAGGAGAACTAGTACTAAAGTTAAGGAAAGGGAAAATGTACTCATGAAAAATCACATCCCTAGAAATGAAACAAGATTTGGAGTCAAGGTTGTACAATTTAAAACCCTTCTTGGCAAAAGGATAACCAACAAACACACAAGGAGAGGCCCTCGGTTGAAACTTGTCCCTATGTGTCTTAGGTATAGTAGAATAGCACAAGCAGCCAAAAGATTTAAGATGACTATAACTGGGAACAGTCCCATAAAGCAGTTCATAAAGACTTTTGTGATTAAGCAAAGAAGATGGGAACCTGTTGATCAAATATGTAGCTGTAAGAATACAATCTCCCCAAAATCTAATGGGAAGGTGAGATTGAAATAGTAGTGCTTTGGAAGTTTCTAACAGATGTCTATGTTTCCTCTCCACTGCCCCATTTTGTTGTGGGGTGTGTGGACAGGAAGTTTGATGTATGATCCCTAAATCAGAAAAAAAAAAAAACTTAGAACCAGACAGACTAGAGCCTAGCTCTAAAGCATTGTCACTCCTTATTATTTGAACCTTTGTATGGAATTGTGTTTCTACCATTGCTAAAAAAGCCTTAAGAAGAGTGAAGGCATTTCCTTTGGCTCCTAATAAGTGAGTCCAAGTTGCCCTAGAATAATCATCCACATTGGTCCGAAAATATTTGGACCCATCATAAGTGGGACTATGGTAAGGCCCCCAAGTATCTATATGTATAAGTTGGAAGGGGGGAGTGCTTTCGATGGAACTATCAGGGAAGGATAACCTGGACTGCTTGGCAAGTGGACAAACAGGGCAATCAAAAGACTGTTTAGAAGACAAATGAGACCCAAGGTGAGAAATGTTCTTCATTTTAGAAAAAGGTAGGTCCCCAAGTCTATAATGCCAAAGTACCTCAGTTTTATTCATATTTACAGCAGCAGTTACACCATCAACTACAGCAATATAATCAACACATACTAAGGTAGGATTTTTGGAGACTGAAGAAACAGGAAAAATAACAGAAGAAGGTACAGCAGGAACAGTACATCTATTAGAAGAATCAGAAGATAAAGCAGCTCGATAATGGCAGAGCTTGTAGAGTCCACTATCAGCCCTACCAAGAACCAGTGGATTTTTCAGAGAAGGGCCCTATAAGGTACATATAGTGTTGGTGAAATTGACACTATCACCATCTTTAGCAACAAGTTTAGAAACAGAAAGAAGGTTGTGTTGAAAACTAGGAATGGAAAGCACATTGGAAAAAACAAGATCAGGAAACAAAGTCAAAGAACCAACATTTGTAACCTTGACTTTATAGCCATTAGGGAGAGTAACTAGATAGGGAATAGAAAGAGTTTGCCTATTGAAGAGGATAGTTTTATCAGATGTCATGTGGTTAGAAGCTCCAGAATCTATGATCCATATTGTATTTTCTATTCTAGTAAGCAAGAAGGTTCTAATGCCAAAACTATCATTCATTAGCTTACCAGCAAAGTTAGCAGATGCCATGAGGCAAGAAGCAGAAGTGGAATAAAAAATGTGGGTCTGTTTCATCACTGATATTAACTGGGAATGCTGGTCTTTGGTCAGACCATGGAGGGAATAAGTCAGTTAAGATCCAACAGCATCAGAATACCCAAAAGAGTTATTGGAGGATTCAACCTCAACATGAGCAGCAGTCTTTCTTGGGTTACCACCTTTGTAAACTTGAAACCTGGTGGAAAACCATGTAGCCTATAGCCCTTTTCAATACTATGCCCAGATCTTTTGCAGTACTTACAATGAAGAAAGGTCTGATTTTGAAAATCAAAATTGATTCTGGGAGAAAATTGTTGTCTAGAAGTATTAGCATGAGGACTGGAGTTGGAAGTACTGCCTTTGTGAAAACCAGAACCAGATGGATTCTCTTTATTGGGAAATTGTTGCCTAGGATAAGAATTGGAATCGGAGGCTCCAGCATGAAAAGAGGCAGAATGATACGCTCAAATTACACCTATTAATGGTATAACGCGGACGCTGTCAAATATAGTAACCCAACAAGGTTGGGGTCGAATCCCACAGGGAATATGGTGTGAAAAGGTTACTAAAGTCGTAGGATGCTAAGTTCTAGGTCTAATGTCTTAATCCGATGATTTTGGTAAAAGTTGGTTTTTCTATAACTAATTGCTATCTATTGCTTTGGTGGTAATTTATAGTAAAAGAAACTAAGGTTGTGTCCCCGCTAGATAGGGTGTATGATCATGGGTATTGATCTTGATATACTTATAATGGATCATTAATGAATGAACTTAATCTCTATGTGAATCTCTACTATTTCCCAATAAATAAAGATTATGTCTTTCTATGATTTTCTCAAATATAAAAAAGTAACCATGAAGAACGATTAATCATGCCAAGTAAATTCTTCTTATTCCTAAGTGAATTTATTAAACAAAGTTTAAAGCTTTGAGTCCTTGTTAGTTATTCTTACTAACCCTAATTATTTTCCCAAATAAATCAAGGTTTATGGCTTTAATCAATGTTTGCAACCATTAATTATGAATGAAGAATGAAGAATGAAGAATAACTAAACCCTAATAATCCATTATGTGTATATCAATCACAAACCCAATCACAAAACACCCATCATTGGGTTCACAACCCTAGTAAGGGAATTTAGCTACTCATGACAAAGAACAAGAAATAAGAAATTGAATAATTCATAATTGCTTACTTTGGAAGAAAAGATAAATTGATAATACTTGAATTGATGTTTGAATCATAAAAAACTAAAGAGTATTTAATGTTCTAAGTCAAAAGACAAAAATATAATAACTGATGTCTATTAAAAACCCTACAATGACTATTTATAGGTTTTGAAAACATAAAAGTTACAGATTTGCACTTTGGTCCCGTCGACACGAAATACGATCCGTAAAGTGAAATACGGACCGTAAATCAGTTTACGACCAAGTCGTCCTTCCAGTTGTGTGCAACTTCAATCTTGTGAAATACGGACCGTAAAGTGGTTTACGGCCCGTAAACTGCCCGGTCGTCTTTCACTTCCCAAAACTCGAACTTTCTGCCAAATGCTCGAATGGTTAAATACGTTTTGAAATACGGACCGTAAACTGAAATATGGTCCGTAAACTGAGGTCGTAAATCACCATGTTCTCAGCCTGCCTTTCTGGTTCTGTTATTCTTTAATACGTCCATAGAATACGGACCGTAAACTGAGTTTACGACCTGGTATTGCAATTTCAACTGTTGTCATGCCAAATCTGTTCTGTCACCTGAAAACACTAAGAACCACGTAAAATCACATAGACTTGCTTAAAAACAAGTAAAACTTATAGCAGAAAAGCATCGATTTGTGGCGTAAAATCACGCCACATCACAGAACCAGATGAAAACTGAGAAGTGCATGATATGTTTCTTTGTTTTTCATCAGCCAGCAATATACCACACACAATACTAACACGATTAAGATATTGCTCCTAGCTTGAAGGTATGTGTCATTCAGGCCCATTAAAAACTGGTAAAGCTTTTGTTCATCATCAACCTTTTTGCTTCCCCCACAAGAACAGTGATTGGGAGAAATAGAGCTGATTTCATCCCAAAGTTGCTTAATCACATTGAAGTATGATGCTATGTCTAATGAGCCCTGAGAAATATGAGATAATTCCTTTTTAAGTTCAAAAATCCTAGCTCCATCAGCTGTATCATACCTTTCCTCCAATTCACTCCATATATCTTGGGCTAGTTCTGAATACTCTACACTACGAGCAATGTCCTTAGTAAGAGAATTTGTCAACCACGATATTACCAAATCATTGCAACGCTGCCATTGCCTGGCTAAAGGCGAGCTATCAGGAGGTCTAATAGAGATTCCTTGGATAAAATCCAATTTATTCCGTACAGACAAGGCCACCAATATATTTCTTCGCCAACTACCATAACAAGTACCATCAAAAGGTGTAGTTACTAGAGAGGAACCTAACACATCAGATGGATGCACATACAAGGGATGACAGGAGTGAGT
The DNA here is from genome assembly GCF_019175385.1 of Lycium barbarum. Classification (NCBI taxonomy): domain Eukaryota; kingdom Viridiplantae; phylum Streptophyta; class Magnoliopsida; order Solanales; family Solanaceae; genus Lycium; species Lycium barbarum. The sequence goes on from NC_083341.1 coordinate 79,136,123, forward strand.
GTAATCATTAGGATGAAATGCAGTTCGAGAAGCAGGCTCAGACGAGGCAAGCATAGAGGTATCCCCGCTTGTAGCAAGAGACTCAGTACCAGTACCATTCGTCATTGCAAACATAGATAATCAAGACACAAAATACACCAGATAACCAAACGCATCAATCGACAAGTAATTGAGATGGAACGAAATTACCTGAAATCGCGAATCGAATTTCAACGAAACAAAATTGCACAACACGAGCAGCACCTCACAATACTGGATTACAAAAAAAAAAACCAACTGAATCGAGCAAAACCTTATCTCAAGCAACAGCCTCACAATCGCAACAAATCGAACATCAAATGAAACCCTAGCTTCGATTATTAGTCTTCACAAGCTCCAAAACGAAGATAATTACTATGTTGAGGACAAAATTTGCAGAATATCACTGTGAAATCGACGAAACCCTAGAAATTGGGGCAAAATCAACGCAAAACCCGAAAACTTAAAATTGAAACTCGAGGGTAACATCGATCTAGAGCTAATACTTAGCTTTAATAGGATCTTCGCTCTGATACTATGTTAAAAGAAAAAATCCAGATGAAAAATGGTGAAGATAATCGAAGTCAATGAAGAGAAATAGAGAGAGAAAGTAGTTTTTATTATCTGAAGAAAGAAAAGAATTTTACAATGTATATTCTAGCTGAAATGTTATTTGGGCCTCCTATATATGTACCCGAAAACTGAAATGGCCCAAGACTACTAATGATAAATACACCCAACATACATACTCACTAACTCAGCCCACACCACTTGTTGTGGTGCCAACTATATTATCAACTCTAACAAGCTTTGACAGGCTTTGATTAATTTGATCCCGATTTACATTGTCCGATAGCCTAAACTTCCATGTAAAAATAAGATAGGAAAGTTAATGTTAATGTTAATGTAGAAGTAATACCAAGACAGAATAATATTTGAATGGTTAATTGAGAAGTAAAAACGAAAATAAAATAAAACTTAAGGTGAAACTTTACAATTTTTTAACACCAAAGCGAAGGTCTCAATATAATTGAATTGATGGTCCTAACGGTTTCATATATTGCTACTGACAAATTTTGAGTACCAAAAAAAAAGGTAGAGCACAAATCTGATATTGTCTGTACTCAACTATAAGAATGAGAACTCTTTACCAGTAGCCGCTATGCTACATTAAAATGTGTTACCACAAAATAGTATTAATACATGGAAAGAAAGAAATGATCATACCTTCACAAATGAAGGTCATAGAAAATTTGCTTAAGTTAACAAATACCAAATCTGAAATATTCAGTACAATTCAAATATTTCCAAATCAGTTTCAACTCAAGAAACAGGGAAAAATGTAGAAGGCCAAACCACACAAATTGAAAACTTAGGACCTTAATTTTCTTCTTTTCCTTCCGTCCGTGGAGACAAAAATTATATTCTGCTCTCTGAGTAAATCAATGTATGATTTCGATTATATTCTGCTCTCTGAGTAAATCAATGTATGATTTCGGTGTAAGAGATTGTTGAACAAAATACAAATTGATTTATCTTCAATGTTTAGAAAAGGAACCACAAATTTAAGGGTAGAAAATGTCTCTCCGTCTTCCAAACTGTACGTAGACGCTTTGCCTTCGAGTCCGGCGCCAAAATGGCTTATTTTTGGAGCTAATAGACAAAAATAGGATGCGTTTTTTTTTTTTTTAATACCAAAATGGGTATTTCTTTGGTTATCCAATGAAATACCCAAACAAATACTGTTCCCGTCCGGGTATTGTAGCATTTCGCTACACTTGTAGCGAAATGCAACAAATATATATATATATATATATATATATATATTGCATTTCGTTGGAATTTTTTTTTTTATTTCGCTAAAATATGAACGAGAAACCCCCTTTTTTTTTTCTTACCATTTTCTGCTCTCCACATCGCTGTGGTTTTAATTTTATTTACATTTCTGTTGGTTCAATCAGTTTCAGACGAGCATTGAATAGTCGTCAAAATAATATCTTTTACATTTGTTGACTTATAGCCTGTTTGGCCAAGCTTTGTTTTTTCTCCCAAAAGTACTTATTATCAATAAGTGTTTATTTTAAAAAAAGTGAGGTGTTTGGCCAAGTTTTTGGGAGAAAATAAGTGCTTTTGGGAAGTAGGAGAAGCATTTTTTCAAAAGCTAAAAAAAAATAACTTTTGCCCACAATCACTTTTTTGAAAAGTACTTTTGAGAAAAATACACTTAGAAGTACTTTTTAAAAGTTTAGCCAAACACTAATTGCTGCTCAAAAGTACTTTTTAAATTAATTGGCCAAATACAAACTGCTTTTAGTCAAAGTACTTTTTTGATACTTTTCAAAATAAGCTATTTTTATAAGCTTGGCCAAACAGGCTATTAATTTGCGAATTTTTTTTTACTTTTCTCCGTTTATAAATATTGTCCTATCTTTACCTATGGTATATCCTTCGTCTTTCAATTTTCTTTTATCCATCTCATATCTTTCATATATTGTTTTTCTCTTATCTGTTTCATATCTTTCAACTTTTATTTTTTCTCTCATATATTTCATAAAAGATGACGGAAACTCATGTTAAAAGTGTATTTATTTTGGGGTGGTGAAGTTGTGTATGAAGCAGGTTCGGTTAGATACAATCGTAGTCCTGAAATAGGGCAAAGGTTTTCAATTTCCCTAAAATATGATCGTCTGCAACGCGTCTTAAGGAGTAAAATGTTCGTAAATGATCCTGAACTTTCGATGGTTATAACCGGACGATGTCCAAGTTCATTTACAGCCGATGGTTCACCAATTTATGGTGAGATGCCAATTACGGACGATGAATCTTTATCGTCATTTCTTCGTTATCCTGAGATTTTTAAAAATCACATATGCATAGCGACGCTTGACATGTATGCTACAGTTCAACGCTCTACCCAGGTTGAAGTACCGACCGACAATGAGTTCGATTTTAGAGGTACTACCTATCTCCCAAGTTTGAATATTGGTTTTTCAAGGGGTATAGTTCAACAACAAACAATTGTAGGATTTGGTAGTCAGTCAAATGATACAACTAATTATTGTACACAGTATGATGGTGTGGCTTCAATGCGCTATCATAACTTTGATTGAAGTGGGCAGAATCGTGAAACGGGTGGACCAAGTAATGCTACTACGTAGTTGCATAATTTGAATTGTAATGTACGACACCCTTCACATCCAGGTCCAAGTGAATTGGACAGTGATAGGTAAATATAATCATATTTGATTCACTTTATTCATAGATCGTATAATTGTGTTTGACTTGTAAATTCTATGAATTTTTCTTATTTATAGGCATAACGATTTTGAAGATAGCCCCACATTGACTCAGCTCACACAAATTGTGAGCAATAACGATTTAGCTAATGATATAATAAATGAGTCGGATAGCGATAGTCCATTAGATCATGAAGGGATGGACGATGATCAATCGTCTGCCGACGGTGACGATTCTGATGAAGATGTTGCGGCCCCCAGTGATCTTAGTGTGAATTATCATTCAAATGTGATCCCATATTTGGATAATACAGAAGAAGTACAACCTGAAGATTTTGCATACATGAGAGATAACGGGTCTGTTCGGGCTGCACTTTGGAATTCCAGTAATCCTAAAGTTATCAAATTAGGTTAGTTTGTTGCGACTAATTTTTTTAATAATATATTATTCTTGAATTTTCTTATTTCAATCGGTGTAATTAGGAATTGATATTTTTTCTTGTACATGCAAATAGATATGTTATTTAACAGCAAGAAGCAAATGAAAGGTACAGTAAGACTCTATATTATAGCCCACAAAAAAGAATTTAAAACGGATCAAGCCAAAGGTACATTTTGGAAGGTTATTTGCAAGCGGCACGAGGAATGTTGTAGTTGGATGATCCGTTTTTCATTGATCGGAAGTGGTATGTGGAAAGCAGGAAAAGTGATTGAGCCACACAATTGTGACACGGATAATTATACAGAGGATCATTTCAATTTGAATAGCAACATGATTGCTACTTCCTTGATACCATATGTTATGAACAATGCACAAATCAGTATTAAATTTGTTCAGGAAACTATAAAAGTAAATAAATAGAGGTAAAACTTGCCAAATTATTAGTAACTCAACATAACCAAAATGTGGAGCTCCACAAAAGAATTTTTCATTTGATTCACTTTCCACGTTATAAACAGAAATGAGAATTTCTGCACCTATCACTAAAGAGATAATCTATCTTTCTATTCTGAAGAATTTTCTAAAGGAATCACACATTATGTATATTAAATTGTTACCCGAGAAGCCAACTTGAAAGCATTAAAAAAGCATAACTCTACCAAGGGTAAGTGGAAAATAAGATTTTTGTGTTTTGTTACACAAATAGAATGAGTCATACATATCATCAAACACCTTTGTTGCAAACGTTGTAAGTGATATTTGCAAGAAATAGTGGAGGAAGCAACTTATAGCTACTACGTGATTCAAAACTTCAATGCGATGGACAGATATTTTCAAATAAAAAAATATATATATACCCACAAAATTTCGATCACCAACAAAGAAAGATTGCAACAAACAGAGAGCTCACACCAGACACAAATAGTCATATAGAATAAAAAAGGACAAACTTTGAGAAAGTTAAGATTATCAAATTCTAATCACCAGCAACAAAGTGAAATTAAAGAAAGAAATATTGAAGGAAAAAACTACCAAAACTGACAGCTAAATTTGACAGAGTGGAGTAGGACAGCTTATCCAAATCGTCCATCACTTTTTCCAAATAAAGATAAAAATTACTCAAAATTGAGGAAATATTACCTGGGCATTTTGTTAATTTTTGTATTACACCAGATATGTGTTCCCTCTTTCTCCTTCATAAACCCACAAAAAAAAAAATCACATCTTAATTGTTGATATTGTTTATAGTCAAAAGACTTTTCCAAGAAAATACATTTAAGTGTTGCTATTAATTATCTGCAAGCTCTAATGGATGTGAAAGAGAGGAGGAGTAGAGGAGAAGAAGGGATTTATTTAGGTAAATTGGTAAAGGAAGTTCGGCGAGAAAGAACAGGAATTTTGTTCCCGCATAAATATATCAACACGTGTCTTCACAAGTACAGAACACGTATCTCTTTCAGTACAATTTACACAACTTTAGGTATAATTATGAGATGCTGTGTTCGTCCGACTTCCGCGTTTATATACAAAACAATAACAACAAGCCCAGTATAATCCCACCATGTGGGGTCTGGGGAGGGTAGAGTGTACGCAGACCTAACCCCCACCTTGAAAGGTAGGGTGGCTGTTTCCGAAAGACCCTCGGCTCAAGAGAGGAAAACAAGACAAAAGGTCAGATAGAACCAAGCATATCGAAAATAATATGAAAGCAAGGAATAACAAAAACGAGAAAGTCAGGGTAGAACAGTCCGAAAAGAAATGAGTATTAACTACTATAGATAAATAAGATAATCAAAGTATAATAAACAAATGAGCAAAAAACAAATGCAGAAATCAAATGGCAATAAACAAATGAACAAAACTACAACTATTATGGTGAAAGGATACGCCACCTAGCCTTCTATCCTAATCTGAGTCCTCCACAACCTCCTATCTAAGGTCATGTCCTCGGTGAGCTGAAACTGTGTCATATCCTGTCTAATCACCTCTCCCCAATACTTCTTCGGCCTCCCTTTACCTCTCCTGAAACTGTCCATAGCCAACCTCTCACACCTCCGCACTGGAACATCTGTGTCTCTCCTCTTCACATGCCCAAACCATCTCAGCCTCGCTTCCCGCATCTTGTCCTCCACCGATGCCACTCCCACCTTGTCTCGGATATCTTTATTCCTAATTTTATCCCTCCTAGTGTGCCCACACATCCACCGCAGCATTCACATTTCCACGACTTTCATCTTCTGAACGTGAAATTTCTTGACTGTCCAACACTCTGCCTCGTACAATAAAGTCGATCTAACCACCGCTTTGTAGAACTTGCCTTTAAGTTTTGGTGGCACTTTCTTATCACACAGCACTTCGGAGGCGAGCCTCCATTTCATCCACCCTGCACCAATACGATGTGAAACATCGTCGTCGATGTCCCCATCTCCCTGTGTAATAGACCCAAGATACTTGAAACTTCCTTTCTTTTGAATGGCCTGGGTACCAAGCCTCACTTCCTCGTCAGCTTCACGCGGTAGGCCACTGAACCTGCACTCCAAGTATTCTGTCTTGGTCCTACTCATTTTGAATTTTTTAGACTCCAACGTCTGTCTCTAGCCCTCCAGCTTATCGTAAACTCCGTTGCGAGTCTCGTCAATCAGGACTATGTCATCCGCGAACAACATACACCAAGGCACCTCACCTTGTATTTGTTGCGTCAGTTCATCCATCACCAAGGCGAATAGAAACGGGCTAAGAGCTGATCCCTGATGCAACCCCATCAGAACAGGGAAGTGCTCCGAGTTTCCTCCTACCGTCCTTACCCTGGTCTTAGCTCTATCATACATGTCTTTTATCGCTCTAATGTACACCACAGGTACACCTTTAGCCTCCAAGCATCTCTATAGGACCTCTCTTGGCACTTTGTCGTAGGCCTTTTCTAGGTCAATATTTACCATGTGCAAGTCCCTCTTTCGCTCCCTATACTGCTCCACCAATATCTTTACAATATGAATGGCTTCTGTAGTCGAGCGCCCCGGCATGAATCCAAACTGGTTCTCTGAAATAGACACACCTCTCCTCACCCTCATTTCCACTACCCTTTCCCACACTATCATAGTGTGACTTAGCAGCTTGATACCTCTATAGTTGTTGCAGCTTTGAATGTCTCTCTTATTCTTGTACACTGGAATCATTGTACTCCACCTCCATTCTTCTGGCATCTTCGCTGTCTTGAAAATGACATTAAACAACCCAGTCAGCCACTCCAAGCCTACCCTGCCTGCATTCTTCCAAAATTCCCCAGGAATCTCATCAGGTTTGGTCGCTCTTCCCCTGCGCATCCTACGAACAGCTCCCTTAACCTCCTCAACCTTTATGCTCCTACAATATCCAAAGTCGTGACGCCTATCAGAGTGCTCCAAGTCTCCCAACACAATGTCTCTGTCCCCTCCTTCGTTCAAGAGTTAATGAAAGTATGACTGCCATTTCTGTCTAATGCGGGTTTCCTGTACCAACACTTGGCCATCCTCGTCCTTGATGCACTTCACTTGATCCAAGTCGCGTGCCTTCCTCTCTCTCGCCTTGACGAGCTTAAATAGCTTCTTATCCCCACCTCTGTCCTCTAGTTCTGCATAAAGGCGTTCAAAGGCTGCCGTTTTAGCCGCCGAAACTGCTAATTTTGCCTCTTTTCTCGTCATCTTATACTTTTCCCTGTTCGTCCGCTTCTCTTCATCATCCTTGCTATCTACCAACTTCATATATGCCTACTTCTTTGTTTCTACCTTCCCTTGGACTTCTCCATTCCATCACCAATCCCCTCGGTGCCCACTACGGCAGCCTCATGAGACCCCCAATACCTCTCTAGCTGCTTCCCTAATGCAACTGGCTGTCCTATCCCACATACTGCTCGCATCCCCCCTATTATCCCACGCTCCCATAGCCATCAACTTCTCCCCCATCTCTAGGGCATTAGACAAAGTCAAACTTCCCCACCTAATCCTCGGTCGGTCATCCACGACCCTTTTCTTCTTCTTCTTCTTTCTTATCTCCAAATCCATCTCCAATAGCTTATGTTGGGTCGTAAGATTCTCACTCGGTATGATCTTGCAGTCCTTACAAAGGCCTTTATTATCTTTTCTAAGAAGCAAAAAGTCTATTTGCGTCGCAGCCACCGAGCTACGGAAGGTTACCAAGTGTTCCTCCTTCTTAGGAAAACTCGAGTTGGCTACCACCAATCCAAAAGCTTTTGCGAAATCCAGGAGTGAGACTCCTCCACCATTCCTGTCCCCGAAGCCAAATCCTCCATGCACCTCGTCATAACCCCTCGAAACAGACCTAATGTGCCCATTGAAATCTCCTCCTATGAATACCTTCTCAGTAGGCGGTATACTTACCACCACTTCGTCCAAGTCCTCCCAAAAGCGCCTTTTTACCTCCTCGTCCAAACCCACTTGTGGCGCGTAGGCACTAATAATGTTCAAGGTGAACCCTCCAACGACTAACTTAATCGCCATCATCCTGTCATTGATCCTCCTAACCTCTACCACCTGATCTCTAAGCTCACTATCTACTAAGATCCCTACCCCATTCCTATACCTCGACTTGCCCGAGAATCAAAGCTTGTACCCGTCCACCTCCTTAACTTTAGGTCCTACCCATTTAGTCTCTTGGACGCGTTTATATACAAAAAAAAAAAAACATATATAGAATATAGATATTACTCATTATTGTTTGTGAATTTTATTACTAATTACTATTGGTTAATGAGCAATATCTTCTATTTATATATATACAGTAATAATTCCCCTATTTTTTTTTTTTTTGGAACCAAAAACAATTAGGTTTAGGATGATTTTACCAAAAGCTGCCGTCCGTAGGATACAAAGGAAAAAGTTTTAAGGTTTAGAATTCAACAATTAGTATTTCTACTATATAGAAAGGTGGGTTTGGGCATGATCGTCGTCAGTCAGGGCGTTCCTGTAAATAAAGTCAAAAGTGAGGGCAACTTGCTAACTCTCCTATGTTTCCACGTGTTGCTTCTTGACGAATCCACCTAGCTTCTTCAATGTAAGTTCGTCGACACAGCTTCTGAAATAGTGGGACCCGCTGATTTATTTAATGTGCTGCTTTATGTCTTATGACTTGCTTACATATTTGGGGTCCACTTTGTCAATTGGTTTATTTGCTGCATATTATTCAATTTTGGATATAAAGTAACTTTTATACTTCTTTGTAGGAAAATCTGTGAAATCGAGAATATCTTTGTTGTGTGGAAAGTCACCACAGATGCAAACTTAGAATTTATTGTTACAATTTTTTTTAACTTTTGAATATGTAATTTTTAAAATATTAAAAATATTAATATCTGAATCAACAATGAAAATTAAATGCAGCTACTTTTTATTTTCAGTCCATCAATTCTTTTGTTTGGAAAAGGAGGGGTGGCAAACGGGCGGGTCGAGTCAGATATGGGCCGGGTCGAAAATGGGTTGACAAAAAACGGATCAATTACCTGACCTGTCCATATTTAACACGGTTAAAAAATGGGTTAAAAAAAGGCATTTAAATAATGATAATAAGTTCAGAAAATGGTAAAGATACGCTTAGAGAAAATTTAAAAAGGAGAAATTCAGGAAAAAGGAAATAACGATTTAAATTGAACACAAAAACCGCTAAAAAAGTCAAAAAATCAAAAGATTTAAAACTTGTACCTTTGGGTAAGAATAAAAATGCACTAATTTTAGACACATACGTCTCACACAAATAATGAGGAATAACATCAAGAAGACGAAATGTAAACGGTCAAGAAACGTATACACATATTTTCTTAAATTGATGAAGTTGGCCTATACTTAAAACTTTAAGAGTACAACAGATGCTAACACATGAAAGCATTTTTCAGTGTTGTTGAGTAGAAAAAGATTATGGTATGAAACTCGGTAGGAGAAGGTGTATATCAAATCTTTCAATTGTAGAACCAAACCAGGAAAGTCATATATAGGTGAAGCGGACTAAGTAAAATAATTTATTGATATTTTCAATTAATTGAATTATAATACTTTCTATAATAAAAATTTCATAATTATACTACTAAAAGGCACTCTCTCTGTCCTAATTTATGTGACATAGTTTAACTAGGTATGAAATTAAAAAAAGAAAAGAAAGATCTTTGAAACTTGTGGTCTAAAACAAGTCACAGATATTTGTGTGGATTTAAATTATTTCATTAAAGATAAAAGGGAAAGTTTCAAGTTAAATGATTTCTAAATATAAAAATATATCATTCTTTTTTAGATAGATTAAAAAAAAATGTGATACTATTTTTTATGTTGGGCCGGTGCTAGCACGGGCTTTCATCAAGATGTAAGAAGGTCAAGCATGGCACTTTCTATCAAACCACTGAGAAAGGGATTGAAGCAGTAAAAGACTAATGGGTTATGCATCAGCACCATTTGGGCACCTAAAATAAGGTGTACATGGTTCCAGAATTAGTTTACCCGCAACATAAGCATCTCCCTAAAATATCTTTTCATTGGTTATTTTGTGCAGATTTTTTATTTTCAACAGGTACATGTATATATATATATATATATATATTTTTTTTTTTTTAAATGATTAGGAAGTAGAAGTTGTCAAAGAACCTGACCAGCCTTCAGAAGATAAAATTAAATGTGAGATATAATGGAGTACACATGCTTGTATGGAGAATCACAAGCAGCTGGTGTCTCTTTTTCAAGCGGAAAAAGAAAACAAGCAACTGATGCGAATCATATTCTATTGAGGAAGGTTGAAATTGTTTATGCATTTGTACTTTACATTTATGATAATCATGTTGAAATTATTATTCAACTCCAATTAAATGACATATCTTTTTCATTGACAAAATTTAATTTAATATTGTCCATGTATATGTTATTTTTCTTTAGTATATTTATAACATTATTATCGTACTTTCAATATCTTAAATCTTAATCATGCCAAGAATAAAAAAACTCTTATGTTTTTCTCTTGATCAAGGCCAGTGTTAACCTACCTTTCCTAAATTGTTGAATACTTTTGTAAGGAACATATAATATCTCCTACAAATACTTGCTTCGACACTTTCTTTAAGCATTCTTTTTGTTTAATTTTACTTTTTACGGATAATAAGAAGATATTATTTGAAATGCTTTAATATGAATTTTGTTATTGACCTTTAACATTTTCTAAATATGGTATACACTCTATACTATTTTTCATTATACTATTTATATTTTTTGTAACTACATGTTTATTATTAATAATATAAATGGAAAATAAAAAAATATCCATAAAATATATAGTAAACTGTGACTTCTCCTTTTCCAAACAAAAGAATTGATGGACTGAAAATAAAAAGTAGCTGCATTTAATTTTCATTGTTGATTCAGATATTAATATTTTTAATATTTTAAAAATTACATATTCAAAAGTTAAAAAAAATTGTAACAATAAATTCTAAGTTTGCATCTGTGGTGACTTTCCACACAACAAAGATATTCTCGATTTCACAGATTTTCCTACAAAGAAGTATAAAAGTTACTTTATATCCAAAATTGAATAATATGCAGCAAATAAACCAATTGACAAAGTGGACCCCAAATATGTAAGCAAGTCATAAGACATAAAGCAGCACATTAAATAAATCAGCGGGTCCCACTATTTCAGAAGCTGTGTCGACGAACTTACATTGAAGAAGCTAGGTGGATTCGTCAAGAAGCAACACGTGGAAACATAGGAGAGTTAGCAAGTTGCCCTCACTTTTGACTTTATTTACAGGAACGCCCTGACTGACGACGATCATGCCCAAAACCCATCTTTTAAAGTATTTCGTTAAGTCAATAATGATGGATTCATTGCCACATGCGTATCAATCAATTAGTGGGAGCAAATGAAATTATTGTACATAAAAAAACATGAACCCCATATTATTGTTTTTTTTTCAAAAGGTTAAGTAGTCAAACTATACATTCTTTTTTTTATATTAGCCTGAGATCTAATCTAAATATTGAACTGTTGTATTTGTTATTCCGCCATGTCATTTATTTGTTATGTTTACTAAAATAAATATATTTAAAATAGTTATATTTTAAAATAAGATAGAATTTAATTACTTTTTTATTTTTATTCTTACTCTAATAAATGTGAAAAGAGATTAATGTCGTAAAAAAAATATCAAATGGAGATCAACTAATGAATAAGGTAAATTAGTCAAATTATAATTCTAATCGACGTTTTCTTAAAAAACCATGCAAAAGACAACATGACAAGTAAAATGAGCTAAACCAAGAATATTTACCAAAAATTTAAAAATAGTATTTCTTCGTTTAAATAGAAAATCAATTTCTACTTTGTTTCGTTTTAAACATGTAAAATTAATTTAATAATTTGAATTATAATTATCCAAATCAAAATTTGATAAAAAATAATAAGTATTTTACACCTTTAAATTAATCGAATTAAAATTGAAAGTATCAACCGATGCTTAAATATTGCTATTGTTTTATCTCAAAGAGGGAAAAATAATTTTTTTTAAACAAGTCTTCTCTTTTAAAAAATATTAATAAATTTTTGCCGATTTTGTATTTGTAGCAAACACTAATATAATAAAGTTTTAGATACGGAGCACAAACTACAATGTTATATTAATCGTGTTTTGAACATAGTATATATATATATATATATATATATATATATATATATATATTATCACTATCCAAACATAATTACATACACATAGATGCATTATAATCTAAAGTGTTGGGCCGTCTAGTCACTTTATAGGTTTATGATTCTTTTACCGGTTAATGGTACTTACGTTGATTTTCTAGAATTTTACAACCAAAACCATTTAGATAAAGAGGATCTGAACACTTTTATAAAAGGCGGAGATAATTTCACGAATATCACTCAATTTTTACTTTATTATTTCAAAGTCACTAAGCTATTTTTTTTTATGAGCAAGTCACTCAAATTTGCTTTTATATATATATAAAAAGCCACTAAACATTTTTATAACAAAATATTACTCAATTTTGACCAAGTATCATAGATATTGTCTCACTCATTTTCTCCTAGCTAGTAACACTCGGTGATACTTAGACAAAGTTAAATTTTATAATATTAAAATAATAATAGTGAATAAAAGATACTAAAGAGCGATCGAAAAATTTATTCTTGCACAATGTATATTTCGTATAATTTATCGACCAAGTTAAATGGCAATAACAGGGTCCAGTTTGGAAAAAATCAAGATGGAAGTGCATATTTTGAATAATCTTCTTTTCGCTTTCAATCTTCATTCGAGAATTTTTGGATACAAGCATAAATAAATACTAGTATCTAGTCCATAATTGGTGACGGAAACTTTGTGCCATGTGTGGTGAGAATTTCATGCATATATTCCATGTTTTGTATCTTAGTTTAGAACTTGTCCGGCATGTTATTGAAGCGAAATAAAAAGTGTTGCTCTATTTAGAAAATGATGATAGGCTTTCTTTGATATGTCTCATAAATTTTTAGCCTTTTCAGAAATTGTACCGCTAGTTAGCCCTTTGAGCCTGTAGCCTTTTTGTTATTAACCGTATTTTGCCTTGATCCTTTTGTTGAATCCCTGGTTTTTGCACCCTGCTTCCTTGACCACTGTAACTTAGATTGTGATATAATTATTAAATTTGAAGAAAAGGGATGGTCAAGTGTAAAAGGTGACTAATGATAGCTGCAAAGTGATGAAAAAGCCCTCTTAAAAAGAATGTGACATGAAAAAAAAATTGCGTGAAAAAAAATGATTGAAATGTTCTTGATATGAGGGAAATACTTGCAAAATAATTGATGAAAGGAGGGCTGAAAAATAAAGTGAAGACGATGAAAATAACGGGTGATGAAGTCTAAAAGTGCAAAGTGTGTAGGGAAGTGTAAGTCACTATTATATAGTTTTCCTAGCCGTCCCCTAGCCAACATTACAACCCGTTAAAGTCTTATTTGATTCTATTCGAGCATACTTATATTTGTAGAGATGTACATAATGGGCAAGCCTATGGTTCTTTGTGCATACACGTGAATTTCTTTGAGTGCGAGAGTTGTGCTTTGATGTTAACTCCTTAATTTATATTTGATTCTTTGATTTGAGTGTATGGACTATTTATTATTGTGAGGGAACTTGTTTCATGATAGAGATGTGATGTTGTTAGATTTCTTTGACAGAATAGGTGCGCGAGCTTAAATTTGATGAGTTAGAGTTCGTCACTGAGGTTAGGAGGTTAGAAGTTTGTTGTTCGAATGAATTGACTTGTATATCTTGCATGATGATAAGGAAGTGTATATTCGATGGTTTGAATTGCTATAGGGCCTAATTGTTGGTATCAAAGTGGTGGTGTTCTTAGGCTTGAATTATTGATAGTGGTTTTAATGCTTACTCGAGGACGAGTAAGAGTTTAAGTGTGGGGTGGTGATGTTCGGCAAAAAATGCATATATTTAGCCATTGTTGCCTCACATTCTAATACTTTTAATCGTTTTTTGAGTATAAATTTGTCACGACCCAACCCCGTGGGCCGCGACCAGTGCCCTAGCTGGGCACCTATACGTACCCGATACCCAAATTAGCATATTATCAGAATAATGATATTATAATAACATTAGTGGATGCTACAGAATTTAACAGAAGAGCAGACTTGGCACACAGAAGCCGATAAGGCTATCATAAAACAAAACATCCCAAACATATGTACAGAACCCACACAAATGTATCCACAGACCTCTACAGAACATATCATAATCATAAGACGGGACAGGGCCCCGTCATACCCAGAACAAAGTACATATCCAGATAGTAGTGTCAGACTGTACCAAAAGATGGGCTCTGAAGAAGAGAGCGCCCCAAAATAGCAGAAATAGGATCCTAGACGTGTGGATCGGCAAACCTGTCGTCTGTACCTGCGCGGCATAAAAACGCAGCCCCCGAAGAAAGGGGGTCAGTACGAAATATGTACTGAATATGTAAAGCGGAATTATAGAAGTAAAAATCATAACGGATACCGAAAACTGAGTAGAAAATCCAGAGTGTCAGATGCATATTTTCAAAACAGACAGAGCATGTACAAAATCATATGTCATATCATATCCGGCCCCTTGCCATGGGGCTCGGCAGACAGAATGTGGTCACCCTCCCAACATCGGTGCCATAACACAGAGGAATCAGAAAAAGGGGGCGTGGCCCCGTATCACAAAATGTCATATCAAAATGGCCATAACAGATCAGATCAGAATAGGCGGACATGGCACATCATACTCCACAGACCCATGTACGCGTATACCTGCCCCCTCACCTCGGGGCGCGGCGAACAATGCAGAAGATCACGCTTGACAACATATCCTGGCCCGGGCTCAGTGTGGGAAACGTTGGGACATCCACGAATGGAGTTGTGAGAAACTAATGCAATTTAAAAATGTGGCAAATGTTTTCAAAGACTCGATGAAGCGTAGCAAAGACAAGCAAATCAAATGGAGTCGGACGGAATCAGAATTATTACAATTCGGATATCATAATAATTTACAGAAATATAACTTTACTGAAGTCATTCCGAGTGTCAAAATAATTTATAAGATTTAATGGAATATTTAAAATAATATTCATTAAGCGATTAGTAGGGTAATCAAAACATTTCTTTCAAAAATCGCTTAAAAAGGAAGCTTTAGCATATTAGGGGCAAAACCGTAAATAGCGGGCCCGCCTCAGAACAAATAAGGCGGCGGGCTCAAATTGTGCCCTCTAAGCATATGGAGTCACCTAAAAAGGTTCTACAGACATTCTATGACTTTCCGAGTAATTTGAAGCAAAGTTACATTATTTCTAGAAAAGGGCACCAAAGTAGTTCAATTCCATTGAAGGAAAAACAGAAATTTTCTCTTGCGGATTCCGAGGGCCACGAGGTCCTTCGAGGCCCGGATCCGACCCTAACTCACTAAGGGCATGCCAAGGGAAGTAATAGGGTTGCTTTACATACCTTTCACGCTCCTTAAGCCTTTCCAATCTCACTTCCCGTTTCGTCGAAAAACTGCAATTGGTCAAGTTTACCAATTGTAAGCTATGAATACCAAAGTCTCAATCTAATGCAAATTTGGCTACCGAAATTTCGGCAGCACTTCCCCTATACATATAGCACCCCGAGAATTCAACTCGGCTATAATTCATCAACAACAACCCAAACAACAACATCAATATCATCAATGAACATTAAAAGCACAAATATCCTCCAACTAGCAATTTTTCTCACAAGTTAACATAATCATCAATTCAACCCAAATTTTCGAATTAACATCATGATCTCACATCCATTATCATTCAAGATCATCACAACATAAATCTAAAGACATCTCATACCATTTCCCTTAGGATATACACTTGATATACATGATATACACTTTTCCGCCAAAAGCATAACTTATGCAAAACATCAAATCTTTGGCATACAATTTCATAACAAGTTTCCAACTTCCAAATTCATCAATGAACATCATAATTCACAACCAAACACTTCATTTCCTTAATGTCGGAAAATCATACCAAAACGACATAAGTGTTTACATTCCAATTCAACACAAACTTATACCATTCTAGCTTCATTCGCATAACAAACATCACAATACCAACATTCTAACACATTAAACAACTTGATCCATATCTATTCCAAAACAATCACACCACACGGCCATATGCTTATTTTGCAACATCAACTAAATTCACCCAACTTTCAATTCCCAAATGCATTTCATTACAATCATAACTAGATTATAACATAAATTCAACACATAGAGGCTATACAAGTAGTATACACCCACGACCACACACCTCCAACACACACCCACTTTGCAAACTTCTATTTCTTCATACAATCAACACATTTCCACATACTACAACACAAACAAAGCTCAACAACACAATAAAAAGGTAGAAATTCTTACCTTTCCTTTAAGCCCTCTTCACTTGAGCTTATGTTCAACTTGGAGATTCTAGAGCTCCCCACTCCAAACCAACTATACCAAGATGCAAAGGGACCTTGAATTAGTAGGAAATCAACAAGATTTGAATTTTTGGGACAAGATTTTTGATGCCTATTTTTCAAGGCCAAACCCGAAACCCTCTACTTTCTTGCTCTTTTTTTTTTTTTTTTGTTTTGCTCTTCTTATCTTCTAAGTATTCATCCTTTAGTAGTATATAGTTGAAGTGCTTGGTCACATGACCAAGCACATGATCAACTAAAATGGGCTTGGGCCAAGGCCTAGCATGGCCGGCCATCCTTGTCTCTTTGGGCTTTAATTTGTTTTACATTTTGCAAGCCCAATAAGGTGTGGATCGTATTTTATAATTCCCGAAACTAATTTCCAAAATTCCAAAATTACCCTTAGCCTTGTCCCACACTTTCATGATTCTATTCTTTCATGCATAACTCCTATGTACAACAAAATATCAAATTTGACTTTATATCTCAAGAATCCAATATAATTCAAGTCTTTCCAAACGTGTGAAAACACGGGTTATAACATCCTCCCCCCCTTTAGAACATTCGTCCTCGAATGTAAAATTAATCTTATAGGGTTGGAAAATACTTTGGGGGAGTTCATGGTTGCAAACAACACATATCACATACGATTGGCATTGAAATCAAATTAAGCAGGGATTTGAGATTACCTGTGGGCACAGGGAACAGATGAGGATACTTCTTCTTCATTTCTTCCTCAGACTCCCAGGTCATCTCCTCCCGGTTATCATTCCGCCACAGTACCTTAACGGAGGCCACATCTTTGTTCCGGAGCCTCCTGACCTGACGATCCAAAATAGATACGGGCTGCTCCTCGTACGATAACTGCTCCGTCACCTGAATATCATCAGCAGGGAATACTCTGGAAGGGTCTCCGATGCATTTACGAAGCATAGAGACGTGGAACACCGGATGCACCGCTTCCAAATCAGATGGCAAATCTAACTCATAGGCGACATTCCCAACTTTCCGAACAATCTGATAAGGCCCAATATAACGCGGACTGAGCTTACCCTTTCTGCCGAACCGCATCACGCCTTTCATAGGCGATACCTTCAGAAATACCCAATCGCCTACCTAAAACTCCAACGATCGACACCGTTTATCCGCGTATGACTTTTGTCGGCTCTGGGCTGCCAACAGTCTCTCTCGAATAAGTTTCACCTTGTCCACTGCCTGCTGGACCATATCTGGGCCAATCAGCTCTGTCTCGCCAATATCAAACCAGCCAATCGGCGATCTGCATTTTCTGCCATATAAAGCCTCGTACGGAGCCATCTGGATGCTGGAATGGTAACTATTATTATATGCAAACTCGATCAACGGCAAGTGGTCATCCCAGCTGCCTCTGAAATCAATAACGCAGGCCCGCAACATATCCTCCAGGGTCTGTATAGTGCGCTCGGCCTGACCGTCGCTCTGAGGATGAAATGCTGTGCTCAGGCTCACCTGAGTCCCTAGTCCCTCCTGAAAAGATCTCCAGAAATGCGCCGTAAACTGGGCGCCTCTGTCAGAGATAATAGATAGAGGAACTCCGTGAAGCTTCACAATCTCTCTAATATAGAGCCTGGCATAATCGTCGGCGGAATAAGTAGTCCTGACGGGAAGGAAATGGGCTGATTTCGTCAGCCTGTCAACAACGACCCAGATGGAATCATACTTCCGTAGAGTGCGAGGCAAACCTGTAATGAAGTCCATATTAATAACCTCCCACTTCCAAGTCGGAATTTCCATTTCCTGCAACAGTCCACCCGGCTTCTGATGCTCAATCTTGACCTGCTGACAATTAGGACACTGGGCGACGAATTCTGCAATATCCCGCTTCATACCGTCCCACCAGTATAAGCATCGAAGATCATGGTACATCTTCGTAGACCCAGGATGGACCGAATAGCGAGCATAATGTGCCTCGCTCATAACCTGCTGCCGAAGGCCTGCAATATCAGGTACACACAACCTGCCTCTGTATAACATAGTGCCGTCCGGTGAAAACTCGAACGGAGTCCTCTCCTTATCATGGGCTGTGTCCCTGTACCGAGCTAAGACAGGATCCTCAAACTGATGCCGCTTAATATCGTCCCTGATAGATGACTCAGAAACCCCTCGAACAGAAATCCGGGTGTCTCTAGAATCGGCCAGACGAACCCCAAGACTAGCCAACTGCTGAATATCACAGGCTATCTCTCTCCTGTCTGGCTGTAAGTCGGCCAAACTGCCCATGGACTTCCGACTGAGCGCATCCGCAACAACATTAGCCTTACCCGGATGATACAAAATATCCACGTCATAATCCTTCAGAAGCTCCAACCACCTCCGCTGCCGCAAATTAAGCTCTCTCTGCCTGAAAATATACTGGAGACTCTTATGATCAGTATAAATATCCACATGAACGCCATATAAATAGTGTCTCCATATCTTCAGGGCATGAATCACCGCTGCGAGCTCCAGATCGTGAGTGGGATAATTCTTTTCATGCTTTTTGAGCTGCCGGGAAGCATACGCTATAACTCTGCCGTGCTGCATCAATACACAGCCTAACCCCATGCCAGAAGCGTCACAATAAATAACATACCCGTCCGGTCCCTCTGGAAGAGTCAGAACTGGGGCTGTAGTCAGCTTCTCCTTCAGTAACTGGAAGCTCTGTTCACAAGCGTCAGACCACTGGAACTTAGCTCCCTTCTGAGTCAGCCTTGTCAAAGGCGCTGAAATCGAAGCAAACTTCTCCACAAATCTCCTATAATAACCTGCTAACCCCAGGAAACTGCGTACCTCTGTGGGCGTCGTAGGTCTGGGCCAATTCTTCACAGCCTCAATCTTCTGTGTGTCCACCCGGACACCATCAGCTGCAATAACATGCCCCAAGAAAGCCACTGAAGACAGCCAGAATTCACACTTAGAAAATTTGGCATATAATTTCTGATGCCGGAGTACCCTTAATACCGATCTCAGGTGATCTGCGTGCTCCGCCTCAGACCGAGAATAAACCAGGATATCATCAATGAATACAATTACGAACATATCCAAGAATGGCCTGAATACCCGGTTCATCAAATCCATGAATACTGCGGGGGCATTAGTAAGCCCAAAAGACATAACCCTGAACTCATAATGCCCATATCGGGTCCGGAAAGCTGTCTTAGGGATATCGGCCTCTCGTACTCGTACCTGGTGATAACCGGATCGAAGATCTATCTTCGAAAAACACTTAGCACCCTGCAGCTGATCAAACAAATCATCAATCCTGGGGAGGGGGTATTTATTATTTATAGTTACCTTATTCAGCTGCCGATAGGCAATACACATACGCAGCGACCCGTCTTTCTTACGCACAAATAATACCGGAGCTCCCCAAGGCGAAGTACTGGGCCTGATGAAGCCCTTATCTAGTAGATCCTTCAGCTGCTCTTTCAACTCCTTCAGTTCCGCCGGCGCCATTCTATACGGAGGAATAGAGATAGGCTGAGTACCTGGGAGTAAGTCAATAGAGAAATCTATCTCCCGCTCTGGAGGAAGACCTGGAAGCTCGTCAGGAAAAACATCTGGAAACTCATTAACCACGGGAACTGACTGAAGTGTCGGCGTCTCTGCTGTCAAGTCTTGTACCCGTACCAGATGATAAATATAGCCCTTTCTGATCATTTTCTTTGCCTTAAGGTATGAAATAAACTTACCTTTCGGCGATGCTGTATTACCAGCCCAATTTATAACTGGCTCCCCGGGAAACTGGAAGCGAACTACCTTATTCTGGCAGTCAACATTAGCGTAACAGGAAGCTAGCCAATCCATACCCATAATAACATCAAATTCAGTCATATCTAACTCTACTAGATCTGCCTTAGTGTCACGGTCACAAACAATCACAGAACAGTCTTTATAAACCTGTTTCGCTACCACAAAGTCCCCTATCGGTGTGGCTACCTCAAATGGCTCTATAGGTTCAGACATAATACCAATTTTACCGGCAACAAGGGGTGAAATATATGATAAAGTCGAACCTGGATCAATTAATGCATACACAGACCGAGAGAAGACCAATAAGGTACCTGTAACGACATTAGGAGATGCCTCCTGATCCTGACGACTGGCCAAAGCATAGATGCGGTTCGAAGGACCGCCAATACCAGAAGCTGCACCACGGCCCCTGCCGCGACCCGCTGGTGCCGGAATACCCTGCCCCATAGGGCGCATAGCCACGGACGAAGATGAAGACCCAGCGGCTGATCCGGTAGGCTGCGCTGCACCACCCGCACTGCCCTTATACGGGCAATCTCTCACAGAATGGCCCTGACGGCCACAAGAAAAGCATGCCCCGGTGGCTCTGTAGCACTCCCCCGGGTGATATCTGCCACAGAAAGAACATTGAACCCTGGGTGGCCTCATCTGACCAGAACCCCTATCTGCCCGCGAGCCTGAAGCCCTGGAGCTCTGGCCTGCTCCTGAATACCCTGGGCTATCAAATTTGCGACCTGTAGGCTGGGGAGGTGCGCTCTGTGCCGGCTGAGATGAAAATCTGCCAGGCTGCTGCGGCTGCTGCGGCTGTCTGCCCCGAAAATCTCCAGAATAACCCGATGACCTGGCCCTCTTGGGCGGTCTCCGGTCCTGGCTCCTGTCGGCCTGCTGTCCTCCTCGGCCCCTATCCTCCATGCCCTGGGCGTGCGCCTGAATGCGGGCAATATCCATATCGGGCTGAGCAGCCAATACCAAACAACTATCAATAAAATACCGGTCGAGCCCCATAATATATATGTGTATCCTGTCCGCCATCGTAGCCACCACAATAGGTGCATATCGGGCCAAGGAATCAAACTCCAAACTGTAGTCCCGGATACTGCGGCCCCTCTGCCTCAATAACAAAAATCTGTCAGCCCTGGCTCGTCGTAACTCTGGGGGCAGAAAATGTCCAAGAAAGGCCTGAGAAAAATCACCCCAAACTGCTGGGGAAACGTCGTCCCCTCTGGATAGCTTCCACGACTCGTACAGTTCGCTGCCACATCATATAACCGGTACGAAGACAATGCGACTGACTCTGTCTCGGAAGCATTAATCAGCTCTAGAGTGCGCCGCATCTTCCTGATAAACTCCTCGGGATCCTCGTCGGGCTTAGTCCCGTAGAACTCTGGAGGACCACAACTCAAGAACTCCCGGGCCCTCGAACTGTCACGCCTATACATCCGGTCGCCTCCCAGTCCGTGCCCCTGGACCTGTCCTGCTACCAGTCTAGTCAATAACTGGACCGCCTCCCTCATAGACTGATCCTCAGTGCCTGGCTGTGGAACTGGAGGCTCAGGTACTGGAACTGCGGGAGCTGGCGGTGGAGCTGTCCCCCGATCTGCAGCTACGGCTGCCCCAATCTCCTCCACGAGTGGCGGTGTAGAAGAACCCTCTGTCTGGGGCAAAGTCTCCGGAGCAATATATGTCTGGGTAGTCCTCTGGACCCGGCTAGTCTCTCCTACGGCCACTGACTTGGCCTTTTGGGCCGCTGTTGCCTTTTTCGGAGGCATATCTGCAAATATAGCCACTCGTTAGGAAGGGGTCATCCTGATAACACAGCTCTATCGCACGATCTAAGACAGAAAGAAGGGTAGTATCCTAAATGCCCTGTAGCCTCCTGTTTATAGGCGTGGTGCACAACACACCGATAAACAAGACTCTACTAGACACGGTCTGTGGACATTCCAAGGGCGAACTGCTCTGATACCACTTTTGTCACGACCCAACCCCGTGGGCCGCGACCAGTGCCCTAGCTGGGCACCTATACGTACCCGATACCCAAATTAGCATATTATCAGAATAATGATATTATAATAACATTAGTGGATGCTACAGAATTTAGCAGAAGAGCAGACTTGGCACACAGAAGCCGATAAGGCTATCATAAAACAAAACATCCCAAACATATGTACAGAACCCACACAGATGTATCCACAGACCTCTACAGAACATATCATAATCATAAGACGGGACAGGGCCCCGTCATACCCAGAACAAAGTACATATCCAGATAGTAGTGTCAGACTGTACCAAAAGATGGGCTCTGAAGAAGAGAGCGCCCCAAAATAGCAGAAATAGGATCCTAGACGTGTGGATCGGCAAACCTGTCGTCTGTACCTGCGCGGCATAAAAACGCAGCCCCCGAAGAAAGGGGGTCAGTACGAAATATGTACTGAATATGTAAAGCGGAATTATAGAAGTAAAAATCATAACGGATACCGAAAACTGAGTAGAAAATCCAGAGTGTCAGATGCATATTTTCAAAACAGACAGAATGTGGTCACCCTCCCGACATCGGTGCCACAACACAGAGGAATCAGAAAAAGGGGGCGTGGCCCCGTATCACAAAATGTCATATCAAAATGGCCATAACAGATCAGATCAGAATAGGCGGACATGGCACATCATACTCCACAGACCCATGTACGCGTATACCTGCCCCCTCACCTCGGGGCGCGGCGAACAATGCAGAAGATCACGCTTGACAACATATCCTGGCCCGGGCTCAGTGTGGGAAACGTTGGGACATCCACGAACGGAGTTGTGAGAAACTAATGCAATTTAAAAATGTGGCAAATGTTTTCAAAGACTCGATGAAGCGTAGCAAAGACAAGCAAATCAAATGGAGTCGGACAGAATCAGAATTATTACAATTCGGATATCATAATAATTTACAGAAATATAACTTTACTGAAGTCATTCCGAGTGTCAAAATAATTTATAAGATTTAATGGAATATTTAAAATAATATTCGTTAAGCGATTAGTAGGGTAATCAAAACATTTCTTTCAAAAATCGCTTAAAAAGGAAGCTTTAGCATATTAGGGGCAAAACCGTAAATAGCGGGCCCGCCTCAGAACAAATAAGGCGGCGGGCTCAAATTGTGCCCTCTAAGCATATGGAGTCACCTAAAAAGGTTCTACAGACATTCTATGACTTTCCGAGTAATTTGAAGCAAAGTTACATTATTTCTAGAAAAGGGCACCAAAGTAGTTCAATTCCATTGAAGGAAAAACAGAAATTTTCTCTTGCGGATTCCGAGGGCCACGAGGTCCTTCGAGGCCCGGATCCGACCCTAACTCACTAAGGGCATGCCAAGGGAAGTAATAGGGTTGCTTTACATACCTTTCACGCTCCTTAAGCCTTTCCAATCTCACTTCCCGTTTCGTCGAAAAACTGCAATTGGTCAAGTTTACCAATTGTAAGCTATGAATACCAAAGTCTCAATCTAATGCAAATTTGGCTACCGAAATTTCGGCAGCACTTCCCCTATACATATAGCACCCCGAGAATTCAACTCGGCTATAATTCATCAACAACAACCCAAACAACAACATCAATATCATCAATGAACATTAAAAGCACAAATATCCTCCAACTAGCAATTTTTCTCACAAGTTAACATAATCATCAATTCAACCCAAATTTTCGAATTAACATCATGATCTCACATCCATTATCATTCAAGATCATCACAACATAAATCTAAAGACATCTCATACCATTTCCCTTAGGATATACACTTGATATACATGATATACACTTTTCCGCCAAAAGCATAACTTATGCAAAACATCAAATCTTTGGCATACAATTTCATAACAAGTTTCCAACTTCCAAATTCATCAATGAACATCATAATTCACAACCAAACACTTTATTTCCTTAATGTCGGAAAATCATACCAAAACGACATAAGTGTTTACATTCCAATTCAACACAAACTTATACCATTCTAGCTTCATTCGCATAACAAACATCACAATACCAACATTCTAACACATTAAACAACTTGATCCATATCTATTCCAAAACAATCACACCACACGGCCATATGCTTATTTTGCAACATCAACTAAATTCACCCAACTTTCAATTCCCAAATGCATTTCATTACAATCATAACTAGATTATAACATAAATTCAACACATAGAGGCTATACAAGTAGTATACACCCACGACCACACACCTCCAACACACACCCACTTTGCAAACTTCTATTTCTTCATACAATCAACACATTTCCACATACTACAACACAAACAAAGCTCAACAACACAATAAAAAGGTAGAAATTCTTACCTTTCCTTTAAGCCCTCTTCACTTGAGCTTATGTTCAACTTGGAGATTCTAGAGCTCCCCACTCCAAACCAACTATACCAAGATGCAAAGGGACCTTGAATTAGTAGGAAATCAACAAGATTTGAATTTTTGGGACAAGATTTTTGATGCCTATTTTTCAAGGCCAAACCCGAAACCCTCTACTTTCTTGCTCTTTTTTTTTGTTTTTTTTTTGTTTTGCTCTTCTTATCTTCTAAGTGTTCATCCTTTAGTAGTATATAGTTGAAGTGCTTGGTCACATGACCAAGCACATGATCAACTAAAATGGGCTTGGGCCAAGGCCTAGCATGGCCGGCCACCCTTGTCTCTTTGGGCTTCAATTTGTTTTACATTTTGCAAGCCCAATAAGGTGTGGATCGTATTTTATAATTCCCGAAACTAATTTCCAAAATTCCAAAATTACCCTTAGCCTTGTCCCACACTTTCATGATTCTATTCTTTCATGCATAACTCCTATGTACAACAAAATATCAAATTTGACTTTATATCTCAAGAATCCAATATAATTCAAGTCTTTCCAAACGTGTGAAAACACAGGTTATAACAAAATTATATTGATTGTGTAGGAATAAAGACTGACAAATTGAAGAGACTTGGAGCAAAATTAAATAAAAAGTGTCAAATTGGGAAAAGAAAGAAGAAAGATGGAAGACATGCAATGATGACTCATGATGATGGTCTAATGATCTGGAAGCTTATAACATAATGATCGGTGGAATGAAGATTTCAAAATCAACCAACTGGAGCAACCAAAGAATTAACGTGTTAGAAATTGGAAAGATATCAACTTCGGAAAAGGACAAAATATACCCCTCGTTATACTTTGGGGCCATATATATCCCTGCTGTTATACTTTGGATCCAAATATACCCTTCATCCATTAAAGTTGTCCAGGGTGTACATCCGATTCTACGTGGCCACCACACATTCGATGAAGTGGATGCCACCTCAACACCCCTAACTCATTTTACCCCTCTCATCCTTCCACCACTTTTCCTTCTCCTCCACCACCATTACCACCACTATGACCGCCTCATCAAATTCCAGGCAACATCAATAGTTAGTTACTTATGAAGTTGATGATGTGGAAACCAACTCAGTCTATACCCAAACATGATTTGTGGTAAACAAATAAGTTTCTGAGTCTTTGGCCAGTCAAGGACACGATACTACTGAGAATTTTGTTAACGCTGATGATCCCTGAAAGACATCAATTGATTAATTTGACACATGAGTGTTGTTATAAGATGCTTCAAAAGTGTACATTCCTTTTGCCGCCTTGGAAAAGAGGGTGAGGGAAGGGTTCTACTGAATTGTCGTTTACCATTTTATTCGCTACGCTTTCAAAACTTTTTGAAGCTCTTACCAATATATATATTTTGTTTTTTGATAAACTTGTCAAGCTCCTAACATAAATGATAGATGTAAGGCACATGCTCATATGCTCTATAACATGTGGACCATTTGATGGTTAATAAAGTGTCATTTGATGTCATGATTCATTTTGCTTTTAGTCCCGTTGTGTTACTTAAGATATTTGCTTCTGCTTCATGACTGTTATTTTTTTTTATGCTGCAGAAAGCTCTTGCTTGCATAAGACGCATCAATTTGGAAGATCTGTGTTGGAGAGTGTTTGATGCCAAAGGCCAGGTTGAAACGCCGTTGATTTTTGTTTTTAATCAAAACAACATCAACAAATACCTCATTGATAAAATAACAATAGTCATTGATGCTAACTGGAATTTGAAGAGCCGGTCATGGTGGCAGTAATGGTGGTGGAGGAGAAGGAAAAATGGTGGAAGGAGGGGAGGGGTAAAATGGGTTAGGGGTGTAGCATGCCACGTGACATCCACTTCATCGAATGCATGTTAGCCACGTAGGATCAGATGTGCACCATTGACAACTTTAACGGGTGAGGGGTATATTTAGCCCCAAAGTATAATGACAGGGGTATATTTCGCCCCAAAGTATAATGACAGGGGTATATTTGGTCCCAAAGTATAACGAGGGGTATATTTGGCCCTTTTCCGTATCAACTTTGTTGTTTTGACGGAAACATGGATGCGAAGCCGTGTGTCGCGGAGGTGAAAGGCTCAATTCCAGAATCTTTTCCCAATGTGTTTTGGATTCAGTTATTTCGTACGGTCTTTTTTCTACACCTATAAATAATTCGTAAGGCATAGTTTTTACACAACTTTGGATAACTTGAAACTCGGAGTTCAGAATTTTGGACCTAGAGAGAGCTTAGAGTTGCCGTGGAGGTAGTAGTTACAGGGTTTTACCTTCTCTTGTTTGTAATACTTATTTTTACCTTTTTATTCGGATGATTTGTTGCTTTTCCTCCATGTCTATGTGGAGCTAAACTCTTTAGTTCTATGTTTCTGACTCAAACATGAAAGTTGACGTTTGATTATCGTTTATATTTATTGGTTCTCCATCTTTAGGTTATTTATTTATTCTTGGTCTTAATTGTTTGATTATCTGTCCAATAGTTGAACACTATGTGTGGCGTGTAAATTGAACTAGGAATAGAAAATTTGCATGCGTAATAAGAATAAATATATCTTGTTCGAGTAATCATTTCACTATTGAGGATAGGAATATACCCTTTAGCCTTGCTTAGTTGAATACGGAGAAGTAAATACGTTTTTGTTACTTTATGGCGACCATAGGGATATAGGCGTTAGAGTATTATCTACAGGCTTGTGAGCAACTCTGAAGATACTCATAAAGTTACAATTAACCCGTCAACTAGTAAACCAGGAAATAAAATAGGTGTAACAATTGGAAGACTCAACTGGATTGTTAGTGGTCATAGCCCTAGATCTATCTCTCTCCGATAAAAGTCTGTTCTTTCTTGATTGATGTTTATTATTTGCTTTCTTTTACTTTTAGTTAGTTTATAAATACAACTTTGGATTTTATTTCTTGTTTAGATAATTAGCATTAGTTTAATTTAGTAAATAATTAATCATAAGTCCCTGTGGGTACGATGTTTAGACTTTATTCATATATTACTTGTACGACTGCGTACACTTGCGTGTGCGTTTGAGAGCAACAGGTTTTATGGGATACTGGAGTTGTTGTATGTGTATATACGTGTTCAGGACCCCCTCGACTTTTCTTTGCCAGAGTTCTTTTCCTGAGGGGTTTTATTTCTGTTGAAACTAGCATGTTTAGATTGTTTAGGTAAAATAGAGTAATTATGACTTAGATGGTAGTGGTTGATGAGCTTATGGCATGGCATGTATGATATGTATGTTTGATGAAAAATGACCCCTTTCCGAAAATTCTGGTATATACTTGGCATGTGTTGGTGAATTGACATGTATGCTTCTTTTTATGACATCTTGAGTATTGAAGTATCATGTGTGATGAACATTTGCTTGGGTAGTCACTTTTCTTAGAAATCCTTATGCCATTGTGAGTGTGAGACGTTAGTATTTGTTCATACATTGCTTTTGCAATCTAGAACTTGCCCCATTTGTCATGCTTGAATTCTAAGGATAGTTTGGTTGTTGAGATGATCTTAGGATTTCTTTATGTAAATTTGAAGCCACTTTGCCTTATAAGCCTTACCCATTCATGTATATGTTCCCTTTGAGCCTTTGACCTTTTCCTTGACTAGCTGCTAACCAACCCATACCCTTGTTTGAAATAATTCCACCTTTGCACCCGTTCTTTCCTTGACACTATAAGAGAAAAATAGGCTAAAAGCCTAAGTTGGGGAGAAACATGTGTAAAAGAAGAGGCTTAAAGCCTACGTTGGGGTGGTGTGAGTTACCTAGTAGAGGATTCGATGTGGTTGCCGTGTAGTTGCCGTAAATTCTTTAAAAAAAATCAGAAAATCATTGCACAAAAAAATAGTTAATACATATTAGTTTGTTAAACCACATCGAAGTTGAAGAAGTAAAAAGAGGGAGAAAGAAAGGCAAATAAAGGAAAGAAAAATATAATGTTCAAGGATGGTGACTCACTATCACCCAAATATCTATCCTACCCGTCCCTAAGCCTATATTACAAGACGAGAAAAAGTCCTAGTGTGATCACAACCGAATCGCCCGTAGTTGAAGGCATTGAAACTAAGGGCAAGCATATGAAATTTGCATTTGTAGTGTATGTAATTCCTTGTGAGTGTGAGTGTTTCTCTCCTTCTTTGTCTTTGTCCCGTTTCTTCTTGTAAATATGTGTTTGGGACATTCTTTGGTCTTTGTGAGGGCATAAGGGTTGAGTGAAATGGTGAAAACAAGTGATTGCCCGAAGTAGCGTTTGTGTATACATTGATAGTTCCAATAACTTTTTGTCATGGATTGGAGCTTCATTGTGAATCGTAGCATAATTTGAGTGATACATCTTATTTTGAAATGGTGAAATTGAGGGGGTCAATCGTAACAAAAATGCATGCCGGTAGTTCTTAATCAAAACCATTGTAGACATTTTTGCTTTGTTATATCTAAGCTTTTTGTTGAGTCGTTTGTGTTGTATTACTTGCTTGAGGACAAGCAAAGACTTTAAGTTGGGGGTGTTGATGTGCCGTGAAATTATGACACAATTGATACCTTTTGACGAGAATTTTTATGTATTTTTAAGCAAGTAATTATCGTTTTATTGTGTTTTTGCGTATTTCAGGTAATTGGATGTTTGAAGGACAAAAATATGAGAATTGCATAAACTGGCACAATAAGATGGAGAAGTACGGACTGTACTTATTTGTACGGGCTGTACTCTTGGTCGTACTTAGTAGTGGAAAGAAACAGAATATCAAAATTTGAAGATGAGAGATACGATCGAGTTTTACGGATCGTATCTGTTTATACAGACCGTAACTTGGCTCGCACTTTGAAGAATAGAACAAGTGAAGGAAGATAGTTACGGACTGTACTTCTAAATACGGTCCGTATAAGTTGCTCGTAAATCTTGACCTAGCCAAGGAGTTCAATGGTCGTAATTTGATATAGGTCCGTACTTAATTGTACGGACTATATCTTAGGCCAACAGGGGCAATTTTGTCAGTTTGTTATCCGGCATTTTTTAGACCTTATAAATAGTTTGTCTTAGGGTTTTTTATGTACTATTCATTGTCCAACTTTGTCTTTTGACTGGAGAGCATTGAATACTCTATTGTTTTGAAGCTTTTGAGATAAAATACAACTTTTATCATCTTCATTATTTAATACGTAAGCATTATGAATTCTTTAACATTTTGTTGTTTGTTCTTCAATATGAGTAGCTAATTTTCATACTAAGGTTGTGAACCCAATGATGGGTGTTATGTGATTGTGAATTGAGATTGATATATGCATAATGGGTTGTTAGGGTTTACTTATTCTTTATTCTTCATTGTTAGTTGATGATTGCAAACATTAACTTATGCCCGTCTACCGGAACTATGCTAATATTCGAGCATTCGTTGTTTAAGTTAAGATAATGATGACCGGTGCAAGCTTATGTCATTTTTGCATTTTGTGTTTGAGGTCATCATTCCCAACCAAATCGATGTCACTTTCGGAAGCGCTTTCGCGATATTGGGGATCTAATCATCCAATTCACAATAAAAGAGGGCCCTCAATTTTCGGTTCTGATGGGGAAGACGTCTCGACCCCATTTAATGGCACAAAGGTTTAGGGAACCTACACGCTCGGAGGCTCTATGGCTATGTCGTGTGTTAGAAGTGGTTCCGTGAGGCTTTCGAGATCGGTTTTGCCCCGAACGTTTTCTTTTTATGTTGCTTTAGATGACAATAACTGAGAACTAAGTGGGATTCTTATTCCATTCCAGGACATGGGATGAGCTGGCCATCCTATCAATACATGAGCCTTTTTAAGGCTTTTACAAAAAGAAAGAAGCGGGGTGGACCTACTACTTGCCGTCGGTGTGCCTTCGGGAAAATCTGTTTTGGAAGTCTCGCTCTTTCCTCCGATTGTATCCCTTCGCTAGCGAAGTACGATGTGCTTCTGAAAAGTTGCCTTGTTAAAAACCTTGCCGGTAAAACCCATTTGGGACAAAATCTCGGTCTAGGAAAAGAGTGCAATGAGCATTCCAGGTTTGATTGTAACATATCCTTCTAAGGGCAATCCATGTCAGGGAGAAGAAGCGAGTTAACATTAGATAAATATTCCAAGAACATACCTGAAGCCTTTTCTAGAGATAAAATCTTTAGAGGTGTCTGACGTTCCACCTATTTTTTTGTTCCCTTCGGTGCTCGTCCTTGATCCGATAAGATCCCTTGCCCGCAATCCCTGCTATTTGATACAGGCTTTCCCAGTTAGGCCCCAGTTTTCCTGTGTTGTCATCTCGAGTTGCGAGTGTGACCTTCCGTAGAACATAATCCCAAAATTGAAGTGCCTCAAGTTTGTCTTTCTATTAAAATATCTTTCGACCGTCTACTTTTGTGCCACCATTCTTATGAGCGTTATCTCCCTGCGCTTTTCTAACAGGTCCAGATTAATCGTCATTGCTTCCCTGTTAGACTCCTCCGTGATATGGGTATACCTGATGCTGGGCTCTCCGATTTCTACGGGTATTAGGGATTCCGCCCCATACACCAGGGAGAATAGAGTTTCCCCCGTGTTTTGCCGTGGTCTTGTATGCCCATAACACTCCAAGAAATTTCTCTGGCCACATTCCTTTGGCATCTTCCAGTTTCTTTTTGATGTTCTTGACCAAGATCTGGTTGGTGGATTCTGCCTAACCATTCGTGCATGGGTGGTACGGGGAGGATGCTATACGTTTGATCTTCAACCCTTCTAGGAACTCGGTGATCTTTGCCCCTACGAACTGAGGACCATTATCGCATGTGATTTCCTTTAGCACCCCAAACCTGCACATGATATGGTCCCAAATGAAATCTATTACCTCATTTTCTCATATCTTTTTATATGCCTTCGCCTCTACCCCTTTTGAAAAATAATCCGTCATTACCAGCAAGAACCTAACGTTTCCCACTATCCGTCATCGGCCCTACGATATCCATCCCCCACTTTAAGAAGGGCCACGCGGCCGCTACGGAATGGAGCAATTCTGCAGGCCGGTGTATCATAGGAGAATGCCGCTAAGACTTGTCACATTTTTGAACAAAAGCTTTAGCGTCGTCGTCCATTCGTGACCAGTAGTACCTAACTCTTACTATCTTCCGAGCCAAAGACTTAGATCCGGAATGGTTTCCGCAACTTCCTTCATGTATTTCTCTCATCACATATTCCTCTTTCGTCAGCACCAGATATTTGACCACTGGTATGAGGTATGACCTATGGTATAACTTCTTATTAGCATGCACTATCGCGCTGCCTTGACTCTTTTAGCTCGTGTGGCTTTGGTATCGTTGGGGAGACACCGCTCTGTAAGTAATTCACAATGTCATTTCGCCAGTCCCATGTCAAGCTGGTGGTGTTTACCTCATGCAAGCCTAGGTCCAGGATGGAGTGCAATAAGTGAACTATAGAATCCGTTCCTGCCTCCGTCGTATCTGCCGAAGACCCCAGGTTTGCCAAGGCATCCGCTTGTGTGTTCATTTCTCAGGGATTTGAGTCGCTTTCCATTGTTGGAAGCGGGACAGTAGTGTCACAACTTGGCTCAAATACTCCTGCATCCGCTCATCTTTGGCTTCGTATTGGCCGAGGATCTGCTTTACGATCAGTTGAGAATCGCTTTTTAATTTCACGTTTTCAGCCCCTAGCCCTCGAGCCAATTCCGATCCTGAAACTGCGACCTCATACTCGGCCTCATTGTTAGTTAAAGGTAAACATTTAATGGCTTGCCTGACCGTGGAATTCCCAACCCCGTCCCTTTGCGTTTACGACCCCATCCGTATACAGGACCCATTCCCCGAAAACGACCTCAAATTCCCGGGTCGCTTTCTTTTGGGCATAGGGCATCATGCCTAGACTATAGTCAGCGACAAAATCTGCTTAGGCTTGCGACTTGCTGGCAGTTTGGGGTTGATAAGTGATATCATATGTGCATATTTCAATCGACCAACCTGCTAACCTTCCCGAAAGCTCGGGTTTGTCCAAGATATTTGTTAAAGGAGAAGTAGTTATGTTACACCTCACACTTTTGGAGCATGAGAAAGCCATGTATTTCACCATGTTAATGGAGTATCGGAGACGTCCTATGAATTTTTGAAAGGTACAAGCCATGGGAAGTACGTAGCAATGAAGTAAAGGATGAATTACGATCTTGTAAGTCGTAATCGGAAAGGAAAATCTTGGAACCAAAGGATATGACCATTATCAAGTATGATTAATGATAGATATCATATATGAAGAGTTTCGGAAGATTCCGGGACCAAGCAAGTTGAAGAAAATAAGTTTGTCAAAAATTTGGAAAACTTAGGCAGAATTTTGGACAGACATTTTGGGTCAATTTTAGAGAAGTATATTTCCTAGTATATCAGGAGTTTTGAAGTGAAACAACAGTCTAAATTGAAGTTCAGGAAGTCTAGTTTCCAACGCAACAAACCGTTCATGAAAACGACATCGGAATAGGGGGTCATGGGCATATCAATATAAGTCTCCAAGCTGCCAAATGGTTCCCCACGGGTCCCATTTGGAAAGTCAGTGGAACCGACTCTTGAGGGGTATAAATACCCTATTATTCTCCTTTTTTCATCATTTACACTTCTTGTGAGCTCTAGAAACATCCATACACTTCTCTTAAACACTTGTAACCCCTTAAATCAAGAATCCAACAAGATTACACCAAACTAGTTCTTGAAAAGTGATTGTTCTTGTTTCTACTTGATGTTGTGGTGAGTTTGGTCTTGAGGAAAGTTGGTGTGGCTAAAGTTCTTCAAGTATAAGGTATGTTTTTATCCTATCTCTTATGTTAAGTTGATTTGAAGGTTTATCAAGTCTTAAAAGTGAAAATAGTTATGGGGGAAAGGTCATAAAGTGTTGTGTTGCAGTTGTTGAGTTTATGAACTGTTTTGAGCATGTTGTGGCTGTGTTGTTAAGCTAATTTCCATGTATATGGATGGTATCTAATGTTGTTGGTGTGTTAATGAGACTATGCTCCTTGATTGGGAAGAAAGGAAGTGTATATTGTTATTATATATTGATATACTTTGGGCTGTTTGATGTATACTTTTTGTAAGGGCAATAAAAGGAGTATTTAAGGACTTTTGTAAGTTTGTTGTTGTTATTGTGGGTTGTTGTATATGTTGAGGTGATTGGAGAGTAAGCGTAAATGCTGCCCGTTTTACTCTAGAATCAAGTGGTTGTTGATATACGTGATATAGTAGCACCATCTAAGTTTATATGTGTATTCCTTGTTATAGGAATGGCGTGCTAGTTGTAATTAGCCTGATTGTTGGATTACTTGGGCGACTTGAGGTATGTTGAGGCTGTTCCTTTCTTTCATTTTGGCATAATCCTTATCATATGAATGAACATAGCAAGCAAACGAGTTCCAAAGACTCTATTCTTAGACAGTGTAGGGATATTCGTATCCTTGACCTCTTAAGTCCCGAAGGGGCATCCATAAGTTGTGCGTTTTCATAACGATGTATAAATCCCGAAGGGGACACTCATAAGGTTTCTTTATTCATATGCATTTCATATTTGATTTTTAAGTCTCGAAGGAGACAAATGAAAAAGGGAAGAAGTTCCCATTTTTGAACTAAAAGTTGCTCCGAAGGGAGTCTTTTGATGTTTTACAGAGATTATCATGCATTTGCATACTTATATACATGCACGATATCATTTCATGGGAAAAGGGAAAAGGGACTAAGGCGTTATATACGCAAACCACCTGATCAGTTGGTCCATGATGATTATGATGGCCAAAGGGGCTGCATGAAGGGGCCAATATGCTCTTATCCCCGAAGGGGCTACGAGCAAGGCGAAGGCATGCATTAGGGGCTTCCCGAAGGGGCCTATATGATATGATTCCCGAAGGGGCGAAGTTCGAAGGTGCGAATATATATATATATATATATATATATATATATATATATATATATATATATATATATATATATATATATATATATATATATATTTCAAAAGTACATTATGCATATTCATAGTCTTTAGCGATAATCACAGGTACAAGTTGACTCCTACATTCTTGTTCTTCTTTGAGTCTTGATATGTTGTTTCATTTCTGCCTTACATACTCGGTACATTATTCTCACTGACATCCCTTTGCCTGGGGGCGCTGTGTTTCATGCCACGCAGGTGTAGACAGTTGAGTAGAAGACACTTGCCATAGGATGTTCCCGGGCTATCAGCTGGATTGGTGAACTCCATTTCTATTCGAATTATTGTCGAGTTAGAGTACTTATGTATGTCCTCGAGTTAGATGCATTATGGGTATGTTGGTGCCTTGTCTCAACTTATGTTATGGTAACTTGATCCTTGTTAGAGGCTTTTGCAGACAGTGTCCTGTGGATAGTGCGTCAAGATGTCGACAGTTGTGTAAGGCGGCCACATAGGTCAATGTGTTCATATGCATTGATTTAAAGATTTTATTATGACTAAAGGTTTTCTTTGACTTAATGATAAGGGAGAAGTCCCTGACATGATGAAAGAGTTCTATTAAAAAAAATTCATATTTTACTTAAGAGAGGCGTCATTTCATAATTTGAAGGTTCACAAAAAGTTGTGATTTATGAATAGAATGGTAGTATGGCACTCAGCCGAGTAGGGGTCTTGGGTGTCAGTCGTGGCCCTCCGGTTTGGGTCGTGATAAGTGACCACGCAGATTGGATGGCATTGGAACTATGGCCTTAGTGTTCGGGCCAGGGCTACCTTTTCAAGGCGTGGGTAACGTAGCTCAGCCTCAGTTAGGGCCTTACTGATATAATAAATAGGGAATTGTATACCTTTTTCTTCGCGGATGAGCACAGGACTTACCGCGGTTTCCAAAATAGCCAAATAGACCAGTAGGGGTTCTCTTTCCTCCGGTCTCGCAAGCAGGGGTGGATTTGATAGGTATTATTTCAGAGCCCTCAAAGCCTGCTGGCATTCTGAGGTTCATTCAAAATATTTTTTCTTTTTGAGCACATTGAAGAACTTCTGGCACCGATCGGACGACCATGATATGAATCTTTCTAACGAAGCCATTCTTCTCACTAGCTGCTGCATTTTCCTGGAGCTATCAAGGACGTTTGGAATTTGTTCGATGGCCCAAATATGGTCCAGGTTGACCTCAATACTTCTGTTGGACACGATGAACCCCAAGAATTTATCCGAGCCCTCTCCGAAGACGCATTTTTCTGGGTTCAGCTTCAGGTTGTGGGCACGAAGAATATCAAATGCTTCCTGCAAGTGTTTTATGTGTTTCTCTGTTCCCAGGGATTTAACAATTATTTCATCCAAATAAATTTCAACACTCTGACCTATTTGATGTTGAAACATCTGATGGGTCAACTGATGAAAAGTGACCCCCACATTTTTCAAGCCAAAAGGCATGACATTATAGCAGTAAGTCACGTGCTCCGTGATAAATGAAGTCTTTTCATGGTCCGCGGGTCCAATCGAATTGGTCAAACCTTGAGAACACATCCAGGAAGCTGAGCAGCTCGTGCTCGGTCACTGAATCGACCACCTGATAGCGGCGGGGCATAGGGTACGAGTTTCTCAAGCATGCTTTATTTAAATCTTTCAAATCCAAATACATTCGAAAGCCATCAGGATTTTTAGGGAGTACCACGACATTAGTCAGTCAATCTGGGTATTTCACCTCTTTCACCGCTCCGCACTTAATGAGTCGGGCCACCACCGTTTTAGCGAATTGACTACAGTCTGCTGACATTGGGCGCTTTTTCTGCTTAATTGGCTGATAGTCAGGATTCATGCTCAGCTTATAGATGACCAACTCCAGAGGGACGCCTGCAACATCTAAACCTGACCTAGTGAAGCTATTCATGTGATGTTAAAACTTAAGAAGTTTCCCCCGGAACTCTGGATCCAGGCCCATGCCCAGGTATACTTGTTCCTCTGGCAGATCTGGATTGCATGTGTTGAGTTCGAGGTCTTCCGGTGTGATGCTCGCACGTCTGCCTCTTCTGGCACAACAAACCCTCTCGATGTCCTTTCTCGCAAAACCTCGCTGGATAAGCCTTTTACTTGTTCTACTCCTTCTCCATGTCCATCCACGGGCTAGGCCACGAGGTCGGTGTTCTGTAATTACTAACAGCCGTCGTCCCTTTGGTCAAGGGGGGTTCTGTGTTTCCTTGGATCGACTCCGGGTCTCCCTGGACTTCATCTATCTTTCAAGGGGTGGGAAATTTCATGACTTGATGGAAAGTAGTTGGGACTGTCTTTATGTTGTGCAACTATGGTCTTCCTATCGCCATATTATAAGGCATGTCTCCTTCTAAGATGTCAAGCAAAGCCTTTGAAGAGACCCCCTTCCATGTGTGTAACTAGCTCAATTTGCCCTCACGTGGTCTCTCTTGATAAATATATTTCGGTCAGGATCTTGACCACCGGGACCACTTGCTCCATCAACTGTATTTCTTTGAGAACTCGGAGTTGCACCATGTTCGTAGTGCTAACAGAATCGACAATCACACCCTTAATATTAAAATTTGAGATTTGAAGGGATACTGCCAGTGCGTTGGTGTGTGGACCACCAATTTTTCTTTCCTCCGCAGCCCCGAGCGTAACGTGGTCTCCTGGGTGGTCCCTCTCTCCTTTCTGAAAGGAGAGGGTTTCTTGTCATGGGGATCTTGTGCTATCTCTTTGATAGTTTTCCTTTCAAAAATCATATTAATTGTGCCTGAGGGAATTTATTGTTCGTGCGGAGTCCCAAATTCGTTTTCCCGAGTATATTTGGATCGATTACTTAGGAGCTCCTTCAAGTGTCCCTTCGTAACAAGTCCGCTACCTCATAACGCAGGTGCTTAAAATCTTCGGTTGAGTGTCCTGAGAGGGTGTGGAATTCACGTCACAACTCCACGTCGCATCTATTTAGGTTAGACTGTGTTGCTACTAGAAACCTTGCTTCCTTCATCTTTTTCATTGCTATGACCAGTTCCCCAGCTTCCATATTAAAACTATATGACGCCACACTCGGGGGGCCTGAATCATTTGATGGCTTT
Source organism: Lycium barbarum (assembly GCF_019175385.1). NCBI lineage: Eukaryota > Viridiplantae > Streptophyta > Magnoliopsida > Solanales > Solanaceae > Lycium > Lycium barbarum. The sequence goes on from NC_083341.1 coordinate 79,174,018, forward strand.
CTTAACAACTTCTCCCTTTCTTTCTTGTGTTGCCCTTGATCATACCGCGATCTTTGAGTTTATGTGTCGCCCTTTGGAGGGAGGCGAGTTGCGTACAGTTCGTACCAATCTCTTGGGTTCCTTTGTCTGGCGAGGAAGACATTCACAGGGCTCTCTTGTGGCTTGTTTCTTATGTCCGCCCGAGGGGCAGTTCTGAGGTCGTCCTCTATTCTCACATCTTGGCTGTGTATCAGTTAGTCACCGCAGCAGCCCAATCTTCTGGTATGGCGGGCAACAACATCCTCTCCCGTTAGAATATTTCCACTTAGTTGCGGAGCATCTCATCATTCCTCTATTTTAGAGAAAAAATGTCCTCTGTGTGTGTCTCGACTCTTTGAGCCCCGGTATGAGCTTTTACGAATGTATCTGCAAGAGCAGGAAAAGAGTAGATAGAATTTTCAGGAAATATATTGTACCAAGAAAGCGCCCCCTTAACGAGCACGTGCTGGAACTTTTTTAGTATAACTGATTCAATCTTGTGCCGCTTGAGGTTGTGTCCAGTGATGGCCGCTTCGAAGATCGTTATGTGCTCCTCTAGATCTGTGGTCCCATCATTGTTGGGTATATCCGGCATTTTGAACTTCTTCGAGATGAGCGCGGGAGCCGTACTCGGTTTATAGAAAATCTTTTCATATTTCCTCGCTCCTGCCTCTTTCAAGACAGGGGAGCCCCGGGTATATATTTAGCTCATTCGGTCTTGGAGCTCTTTTTCTAACTTGGCGATCCTCGCTAATTCTGCACTCTCCTTGTCTGGCTCCATCTCCCCCTGCTTCATGTGAACCTCAAGAGTCCTGGGTGCCTTAATAACCTCCGGGTTATCCGTAGGGCATTTAGCTGATGTTCCCCCAGCCACGATACTTATGACCTTTTCCATGCACTTTATCATGACGCTGTTCGACCCCATAACTGCTGCTAGAGTTATTTCCGATAGGGTATCCTCCGCTTTGTAGATTTCTTCCTCCCTAGGATGAGGGCGCCTTTTCCTTTTTTCTGAGTAACGCCCTCGAGGACGCCGCTCCATGATTTTTGCCGAGTTGTTGTGATGGTCTTTATCGATTGGGACCTCGTTATGGACCACTTCTGGGGGTGGTGTTACCTCCTTCCTTTTTACCCGTTCTTCCAATTTCGGGTTGATTTCTTTGTTATAGCTCTACTGGTTCCTCAGCCGCGAGCCCTGCGGGTGTCTCGTTCCTGTTGGAACACTACTAGTTGACGTGTTGCTAGTTGTTTCAGGCATGGTCCAGTGCGTTTTTTATTTTTGACAAAACAACTCTAGACCCAAGCGAGTCTTCAGATTTTCTGCTTTGAATCAGGATGGCACCATAGTTGTCTATCCCCACGGATGATGCCAAACTATTTTTCAGTGAAATCGGGTTAAACCAAAAAATCAGTTAGAGATATATTTTTATAGGGTTTAAAGACAAATGAGACGTGTCCAACCCCGAGAACTCTTTTTATATCCCAGTCCTGAGTAGTTTGGATTGTGAGAGAGTTTAGCTAACAACCAAAATAATATGATAAGATTCAAACAACTAAAATGATAGGAAAGTGATCGTTTCGTATATATTCCTTAGAGAAAAATGATAGGATTACAAATGCTGAGAGCAAGAGGATGTGCCCTTGCTTCTATCCTAAGCTTCCTTATATAAGTCAAAGTGAGACTTTTCAAACCCAAAGTACAGGTTATGTGACCTTTCTACCACCCCAATGTGTATGCTTGCAGCTGCGCTCTGATCGAGGACTGTTGACGTGACGCGGTTGGTGAGAATGGGAACTAGCTGGACAGGCCCCGTGGTCATGACGAGTATCCAGCCTCATGACCGGGTCCGGATGCACTTTTACCCCCATACAGCATGCATCTTCTCAAGCACAGCCTTGTGTGTGTTATAGAGTTTTATATGTTGGAGTCACTGGTATTTTACTTCTATTGAGAATTTAGCTTTACACTGTTAAAAATTAAAACTCAATGGAATAGAAATTCATTAGTATATTATAATTTCTTAGTATATGAAAGTGCTATTTGCCCTTTCTGATTTAATAGAGTTCAAGTCATTCGATTTTTTTTTTATATGTACAATACAATATATTATGGGGTGCTGTATATACTTTGTTTCATAGACTATTTGATAATGAAAAGTTACATTCTTTTTCTTCAAATGTATTTGATGATGCTTGTTATAATATTACTTTTGTTGGACCAATAGGTGAATGCAACTATCTATTAATATTTTTGAAAGAAAAAAGAGCTTCAGTGGCGACTTCAGTTGCCACAGAAAAATGTGGCGACGTCAAATTGCTACGATAAGTGAAACTATGTTTGTCGACTAAAAATTCGCCATTATGTTTTTGTAGCGGCTCTATCGCGTTTCAAAAAGTAAGTGCATCCGTAGTGACCTCTCTTGGAACACCTTTGTGGGTGTTAATTTGGCAACTTTTGTCGCCACAAGAAAAACCTTTGTGGCGACCCTTAAAGGTTTGTCCCCACACAAGAAGCTTCTTGTGGTGACTCTTAAAGGTCGTCACTAATAACAATCATCCACTCAATATAACTAACGATCCGCGAGGCGACGAAAAACTGTTAGTGGTGACTTTTATGGTTTTATTGGCGACATTGATCGTTGCAAAGAGTGTTTTCTTGTAGTGTCATAAATCACATATTGAGCTCATGGAAAGTGTCATTTAGGGAAAAATGGTGATAATATTCAAAATGAGCGGACGAGTCATTACAAGAGCAAAAAAGAGTTTAAGTTGGCATTTCAGAGGCCCTTGAGTGCTCTATAATTGCAATTTTTTTTGTTTGAATAAATATTATGAATTCTAGTTTCTAGTTCATATAATCATTAGTGTTCTCTGATCATGAAATTGAATACGGATAGATTTAATTCTTCTCCTAAGATGTAAAAGGAAGTAAGGCCCTATGTTCCCCTCCATCCTTGTATCTCTCCTTTTTTTTATTTTTTTTTATACAATTTACGAGGTAGACGTCATGCCAAATGCCCACCACCTTTGGTGGTGAAAGCCTGGGTGAATGATTTTTTGTTATGATGAAAAAGGGTAATGTATAAAATTATGAGAAATAGTGGTGTCGTCACATTTGTGAAAAGGAACATTCCTTCTTGTAAACACAAAACTCAAGGCTATATATTTGATTGCTTAATACTAATATCAGAAGACATACACAAGAACACTTCCAAGAGCTTTTGATCGAGGCTATATATTTGATTGCTTAATACTAATATCAGAAGACATACACAAGAACACTTCCAAGAGCTGTTGATCAGAAGACATACACAAGAATTTTTAGTTGGTTTGGAGACAATAACAAGAATTTTCATATTTTCCTCCCCACCTGTTGATTATCAGATCAAATGCAAGATTAAAGTTTAATTAACAATCTTCTACAATAATGAAAAATATATTGTTGGACAAAAACTAACATGCAAATTTATTCGAACCTGCATTCTCCTTCTTTTACTGGAATTTGAAGTTCTAAGTCATGTTCTTTGAATGGCTTGAAGATCAAGTCGAGTTGCTCATCATGCACTTTGTCAATAGTAGAAGGGTTCACTGGAAAGGAAATGAAGTGTTCTATCAATATTTTTCAGTAAACTCATTAACTACCTATTATCAGTTTCAGTATTGAAAAATGGTTTTCAACTACTTTCAGTCGAATAAACCTAACAGCTCTGTATTTATTCTTGATTATTGTTTGGTCGATAAAGCTACCAACACTGGAGGGGACAGGATATGTCATATGACAAATATTGTGTGTTTACATTAACATACTGAAGGAGGAAAGGAGTACTTATCCTTGTCAATGACAGTAGCCCTAATGTCCTTTACATACAAAATCAATGAATATTTAGATTTAAAATGAGAAATCACAGATCAAGAGTACTTTTTTGTAAATACAATTGCTTATTTTTTTGTTTGCAATCACCTCATACAAATCATCAAATATTATGGTTCGTAGTGTCTTTTCTCTCCTCAGACATTCAGATAGGGGTTGCGTCCTTCCTTCTCGCGCCTGTTTTTTTTTTTTTTTTTTGGAGAAAATTCCTTCTCTTTTGCCAGTTCTATAGATATGCATAAATTCCTTCGTATAAATTAGGACTAGTTACATTTTAGTGTTATTTCAGTCCAGTTGGGGATGCTTTCTTTAAGCTTTTAAGCACTGTCATAGTCCAACCGTTTTCTTTTTTGCCAGCCTCAACTTCCTAAAAATTAATGGAAACTATAAATCATGCTATGCATCATGGTCACATGTTCACTAAGAGAAATATCATCACACGTTTCATTTTATATGATGACATTTAATTGAACATCGAGTATTGGTTATCATTTTGACTTTTTAAGCTATTAATAGTGTTGAAAGAAAAATGTATGATTTAGGATGAGAGAAAAACCATGTACTAGTAATTTAAATTTGATAATTCAAAAAATTTAAAAATAACTAAACTAGTAAATTCGGGTGGTTCGTAAACCATTGAACAACTCAAAGCAGTGGGTGATCGGGCATAAGCGATTTCCTTATTCTAGCCCACTGATGAAGGTCAGACAACCCACAAACAACAAATGAAATTTCTTGTTTTATCCAATGTAGAGGGTTTGAAACTCCACCCCTCCCCCCTTTCCCTCTACCCCCACCCCACTCCCCCCCCCCCCCCCTCTTATTCAATCCAATTGGAGCAGTTCAAGTGTTTAACTGTCACAAGGCAGAGGGCTCGAATCCTCCACGGTCAAGAAAAACCAATGTTTGAAGCTAGAGTCTTTTCACATTATTGCATTAACAATAATTCACAGGGGAGGTGGTTTGCTACCTCCTCGTTTCTAGATTTCACAATAGTTTCTTCTTTTCATTTCCAAATTCATTCTTTTTCGTTTACTTAGGTAAAAGAGTCAATAGCTCTCCACACTTCTATTGGAAATCCATCTAGAGAGAGAGACTCTGACCTCTCTCTAAATTTCCCTAACTGGCCTTTTACACTATGGCCACTAAGTCAATTGCCCAAGCAGAAGCATCACCCCACAAATACCACCGGACCCAGGATGGAAGAGGACACCCCGGGGAGACTCTTCTTTAAGGAAATTCTAGCAGGAAATAAATCTCCTAGTCAAAAAACACTACTTATTCCCATGATATGACTATCATAGCCGAGGATGAAGTTTCACACTCTGAATTAGATCCGACAATTCCAAGTGAAGATGAAAAGAAAAGAACCTATATGCCTTAGCTCCTAGAGATGTGACAACCGGAAGAACCCCTAATCTTAATTTTTTGTCGGGATTTTTTCATAGTCTAAAAACTGCCCTTCACGAAGGTACCTGGTTCATACTAGGGCATTTCCTTTCAGTTTGTAAATAGAAACCAAATTTTGTACCGGCTGAAACAAAACTTTCCTTCACAGGCATATGGATCTGAATTCATCAATTACCGAGTGAATTCTCTGATAGAAGCATCATAGAAAAAGTTGGTAATAGAATCGGCAAGCTCCTGAAAGTTGATACTTACACCTCATCAACCTTGAGAGGGAGTTATGGAAGGATTTGCGTCAAAGTTCCATTGGAAACTCCAGTTAAAACAGTGGTTACCATTAGTTCTCACCAGCAACCACTTGTGTATGAGGGGGAAGGGATACTCTTCAAGGGTTGTGGGTAAATCGGTCATAACCTAAAAGACTGCTCATTCCAAACTATCCCAACACCCCAAGTTCCACCCACAAATAATTCCCCAGCCAGGAAAGATGCAAGTTGACAGCGAATGGAAGACAACTGACTTTAAGAAAAAGAAGAATGGTCAAACAACCAGTTCGACCAAAGGTGAGAAATCACAGAATACATAATCTCTTTCGGTACAGGTAAAATCATCAGATGCCAGCTGTTATTCACTTTTACGCTAGTGCATAAAAGCTACTAAGAGGTTGCTGGTGTTCTAAATGAATTTTAGTATTTTTAGAGTCGTCACCTAATTTATTTAAGGAAAATTAGAAAAAATCGGATTAAGGTTTTATCAAACAAGGGAAAAATACTTTTTAGATCAGAGTTTGAGGTAAGGTTCTGGTGATCCCCTAAGGAAGGTTTTTAGCGCCCTAGTATTAAGGATCCGTAGAATACGATTGACCTACGAGCTTCAATGTGTGATTAATGTAATTATTTGCTTAAGGGCATTTACTTTATCACAAAATGTCATACTTATCATAAATTCAAAATTTTCGCAAAATGTCCCCTTAGGCAAAGGGTTTTTGGTTTAAAAAATCCATCTAAGTCTTCAACTCACTTCATTTCCGGATCAAGACACACTCAGGTTTTCTCCCATGTAGAGTCACTATTGTTTTGGTCCCAACGAGATGAGTTTAGTTATATAGGTTTAAATTTACGTAGCTATAAGAAAGTATGGAGTATATCTCCCAATTTTATAATATGAGTATACAATAGGAAATTGAAGGTTTTATTAAGTCCATTTTGATTTATTGAAGCTCATAATCAACCACATTCTAATTTTCCAAAGCCATCTCACTCTTGACCCAGCCCAAGTACATCTCTCCTTGTTTTTATCCCTCATGTTTGGGCTTTAGGCCCAAAAAATACTTTGTTTTACTTCGCTAAACATTGTCCAAGTTAAAGCAAATGAGTCCATTTTCTGATTCTAAAAACTGGACCTTTCACATCTACTCCTTTTCTCAAAATTCAGTCTAAGTTGTAATCCGAAAACAATCCTTAAATTCACTTTTCGGATTCAGTATTGTTTGTAGCAAAAAAACCATGCAGTCGTTTTTAACTTTAAAAGAAACCTTTTGTGGGCTTAAGGCCCAATACTTCTGTTTTGATCCATTCTATATCAAGAATTAAGCAAAGTGGCGGAAGGCCCAAATTGATCACTTAGCTCATTTGAAATTGTTTGTTCGACATCGAGTTATTAAACCAGTTTTAAAAAAAAAATACAATTTGATGCCGATTTCAAGCAAGGTGCATACTTAGTGAAGTTTAGAAAATAGTTTAGGTGACATTCGTAATAATACTAAGTATTTTCCTAAGCTCTAATATCCATAGGGTTTCAATATTCACATATGTCTTTACAAATACATTACATCATACAAAATAAATGAAAGGAGAAGAGTTTAGGCTGACAGGCCTACCTAAGCCCATCAGTTGCCTATTTTCACCCATAAGTGGGACTTCTTGCTTCCCTTATTTTCCGTCGGACTTGATCAATGAGTAAGAGTTGCGCCTCAGGCCCAATAGGTTTTGAATAGAAGGGAACGACCCAAGTTGCCCGCGATATTTCACATGCAATAGGAAAGGGGATGAGAAAAATTTAAGGTTAGAAAGTATCTTGGCCTAAATAACTGAACTAATAAGAATGGAAGAAAGATTAATCGAAGTGGGAAGCTCAAACATTCATCAAATGTGATTTTACACTTAGTGAAATAATCAAACATGATGCAAAAGGGTTCCCAAATAACTTAGCAAAGACGAAATAATAAAAAGAAACAAAAGTATAGGGAGATGAGGCCCAATATAGTAAACAAGCAAGGAGAACAGGCCCAATTCATAAATAAAAACAAAAGACAAAGTCCAAATTATACTCATAGGCCATGATTCTGACCTCAACAAGTGATATACCATACATATACTAGATATACAAGTTCATATATACCAAGGCATACAGAGCTTTTGTATATACTTAGTATATTTTGGTATACTTTTTGTACATGCGGCTTGTATTTAAACAAGAACAACTATGTAAGCTTACGTAAGACCTAGTTCTATTCACTTTATCATGTCATACCGTATTTAAAGAAGGACATAGAGGCAGTTTACAAAGTCATAATACAAATGATATAGACAATGTTCAAGGTGCTAGATACCAACAGGATGCAATGACATGTAAATGAAACTTAGCATGACTGTATACATGATGCATCTAAATTACTCTAGTGAGACAAACATCAAATCCCGATAAGTATCAACAAGTTTCAAAGAGAATAGGGAAGGATGCCGCATTAGGCTAGCAAAGCAATTATAGGCACAAATTTGATGTGGTCAAGCTAACATAGGCCGAATCTTTATTCATTTGGAGAAGAGCTGCTTTTATGTGATTACAAGAAGGGTAAAAATAGGTCTGATTTCACATAAGGGATGGCAAGAATTACTTTCAGATACAGCAGATATATACAGCACCATGAACGAGCAGGTTTGGATGCAGCAAGAGGCAACATGAGAGCATACAATTGACCATTTTGACACTAGCCAGTTAACACAAAGTTTTAGGGCTCTCATGATATTCAGAGAGATGCCTCTGAGTTCATGTGCAAGTGACACTCCCAAGTTAACATACAAAGGTTTAGTGTCACGACCCGACTAGGGGCCGTGACGAGTACCCGATACTTGTACCGAGCACCCCTTATTTATCTTGTTACCTTTACCTCTTAGCAAACCGTATAAACAGTGCCATGTTTTTTTTTTTTGTTGAACATTAATGAACATTAACATTAGCAGCGTCATTATGAACATAGACTAGTAAACTTCGTTATCACTTTATACAACAACCATGCCAAAACACCATATATCTAACCGTACCTGATTGACTGTACATATCTGTCTACGAGCCTCTAGACATAGTATACTTATACATAGAGAGGGCCGAGTACTGTCGGGCCCGAATATACATACACAAAATAGTACCGCTGGTAGAGCTCCTAAGGATCAAGTCCACCTGTCTGCTGACCTGCGCGGCATGAAACGCAGCGCCCACAAGAAGGGACGTCAGTACGAATAGTGTACCGAGTATGTAAGGCATGGAAGATAATACAAGTAGTAACATAGAGTACGATTAATAGTATCATGGAGTCGTAGGACGAATAATGAGGTAAGAAAGTAACCTGCACTTAGGGAGGCCCCTTGTCTTTTTTTTTTTTTTTTCTTTGAAACATTTCTTTTTCATAGACATGGAAAATAGGGTTTAAATCATGTTATGTTTTTATCATATTACATTCTGCACTATCATAGCGTGTCGTATCATATCATATCGTAGCATATCACGTCATGGAAGTATTATATCCTAGCGTATCATGTCACAGCATAGCTTGTCACATCATGGCATAGCTTATCATATCATAGCATGGCCTGTCATATCATAGCATAGCTTATCGTATCATAGCATGGCTTATCATATCATAGCATAGCCTGTCATAGCATAGCATAGCTTACCGTATCATAGCATGTCATGTCATGGCATATCATAGCATATCGTGTCATATCATAGCATAGCATGTCTGGTCATGACATGGTAGGTCATATCATAGCGCCGAACAATGTCGGCTCACCCACATAGCGTCGATGTAGATACGCACCGGCTCACCCATATATCCCGCGTCCGGGCACCCCGCGTCCGGGATGATAAACCAGCTGATCAGGTGGCAGTGAAACATATTTCCCTTCCCTTTCCCCCATATATCATTTTCCCCCATCCCAGGGTCATGTACATATTTTTAAATTCATATACATATCTTTCTATTCATATACGTAGCTTGTATACATAAACCTGTCTTATATACATTTATTTATCTTATATACATATACATTTATTTATCTTATATACATATACATTTCTTATATACAATTACTTTATCTTATATATATACATATCCATACACGTATACCCGTTTTATATACATATCTCATACAAGCACACAAGAGAGCCAAGGAAAATCAAGTATCCGTCGGAGTGACATAAGGTCGGTGATCTCCGATTACATTACGGGATGCTAGTGATAGCTTTGTCTCGCCTTGAAGGAACAAGTATTTTAAGGCGAGACTATCAACGAGGAACAGTGTTACAGTAACTGTAGAATGAAATCGTGGACATTATAGGTGACAGTTGTAGGCTTTGGAGTCTTAGAAATTAAGTTATAATTAGGAGATATAAATACGATTTAGAAATTAGTTTATAAATTTCGTATTCACATTGGATCCTGAACTTAGAAATCTCAGTCATAGGATCGTTCCGGTCGTACTTATCATAAGCATATTCTCTTGTCTAACATTGTCGTTATCATTATCCCCATTGAAACATTCTCGTTAGGGTAGTCCTAGTACTTATCATTTGGTGGCGAGGTCGGGGTCAAAGGTCCCCTTTGAATTCACTTCAAGTACGTCAACCAAGACTATAGGAAAGTCCGGGAGTAACGGGCCCACCTCGGGCCGGATGAGGTAGCGTATACTATTTACATATGTTACATGTCATGTCATTACCTGTGAGGGTTCTAGGGTAATCGGGTCCCATTTGCGCAAGTTATAGGGGTCTAGGAGGTCTTTCTATCATTTTGCGCACTTTCTAATTCAATTCTATTGAACGAAAAGTGGAAAACTTTAGGTGCGGATTCCGGGGAATAGGGTCGTACCCGAGGCTCGTACCCAACTTATTGTATCTAAGACATGCCATAGAAAGAAGGGTGAAGCCTTACATACCTCTTTCCGCTCCTTTAGCTATTCCAAATTCACTTCACAATTTCGTCAAAATCTGCGAATTGGTCATTTTTACCAAAACATTCATTAGTATACTTAGAGTCAAAACCTTAAGGAAACATTTTGCTACCGAAATTTCGACAGCATTTCCTCTGTAAATATACCATCCTCGACATTCAATTTAGTCAAATTCTCATCAAACACAATCTGGGAATTCAAACCCGGCCAAACTATTAACATAATTCAACAATCGCACTAACAATTCACATATTTCCTTCAATATACATAATCTCCCAATTATCAATACTTCACCAAAGTTATCAAACCTTTATTTGCGATATGAAATCTACGATGATTACAACTTCATTTTTATTATGGAATCCATGACAACAACAATCAAACACTACATAAAAATCAATTCGATTGTCCAACACAACAACACTACATTCGGCCACCATTATCAATCACACAACAACCAAAATACTAACTAGCACTTGCTTACCATTTCTTCATGCTTCAACACATATACACTACTATACATACAATATACACGGCCATGCACACACCATATACCTCACGGCCACAACACAACATCAATATTCTCCAAACTCATTCAACTTCCATTTTCCACATATAATTCACAACAATAACTACCAAATACTAGATGAAATAATTGAAACATAACTCCTACATATATACACACATGCACGGCTACATGCTATATCCACTCCCTTCATGAGTTTCATCCATTATGGCATACAACAACACATATAAACCATTCATAAGACATGAAAAGTAAGCTTGAATCATACCTCTTTTACTTAGCTACTCAAGCTAGCTATGCTTGGCACCTTGAACCAATACTTGTTTCTACCACTCCAATAACTCCACCATGTTGTTATGCACCCTCCAAGGAGTAGAAAGTGATTTTTGGAGAAATTTTTAGCAATTCTTCTCTTGGATTTTCACTATGGCCGAAAGCCTCAAGGGCTTTTCTCCTTCTTTCTTTGTTCTTCTTTTCTTGAATTTTCTAGAGGTGTTATGAGATAAAGATGACCTATCCATCTTTTATAATTTACAAATTAATCCCAAATGGGCTTGGATCCATATCAATGGCCGGTTGGGCCTTTAATTTTTGCCCAAAAGAGACTTTCAAGCCCACTTATATTTTTGACTAGTTTATGTAATTCATGAAGCATTTTTTTCCAATTTCCAAATTTTTCCTTCGTCTTCCTCCGTATTTTCACTTCTAGACTTTTCATAAGCAACTCATGTACCATACAACATAAAGGGTGGCCTTGCTTGTTGTCTTCCCGCGATTGCCTTGAATTATCTGATTGCACAAAATGCGGGATATAACATCCTCCCCCCTTTAGAACATTCGTCCTCGAATGTTAAACTGGCCTCATAGCGTAGTATAATACTTTTTTTTGGGGGGGGGGGGGGGGGTCTCTTTCGTAGGTGCCTCATGTCACTTAACATATTCATCTTAGAAGCTTAGGTTGCCCTTTGCGATCTTTGCAGTTGCAATTCCTCCTTCGTGGCGTCTGCCGCGTCTATCCCCTCACTAGACATGTTCCCGCACACCGCCTTATCATGAATTCCTTGCATTAGCTAGTGTGGACTCAATATCGGTCTCACCCTGTGACATCTGTACTTTTTCGTTCATCCTCAAAACTTTCTGTTGTCATGCCTTCCCCTTTTCTGTTAGTTTAGTCCGTCTCGGCCTACATGACTCGTATGGGGTTTCTAACCACTTTCTACACCCCAATTTACTTTGAGCCGCCTACTCTTACACTCGTCTCTTGTTTTCACATTTGCGAAATTTTCAGCATATTTCCCAGGGGGTCACCCATCGTGGAATTACTCCCGCATGAGCACGCTTAACCTTGAAACTTTAATGCATTTCAGTGTCTCGGTGTTAGTATTTTTACTTCCGCTTCCCCGTACTACCTACATCACATAATGTGGGGCAGGTTGGGGTCTCGGCAATGTTCGAACGCACTCATAGCGCATATTTCTCTTTTAATGACTATTTTAGCCCTCGAGGTCACTAATGTTCACTTTTTACTCGTGTGTATAGTTGCTCTTGTCCTGAAGTTTCCCGAATTCTTTATATGTTCCGTAATACACGGGACGGTGCAAGATAAAGAAAAAAAAATCCAATTCAATTTAACTCCCATATATTATAGAAAAGATGCCAGAAGTGTACCTGTGGCCGCATCGGTGGAAGGTCCAGGATCCTGCCGTCCTGTCAATGCATATATACGGTGTGGAGGGCCGGCTGAACTGGGTGTCCCTCCTCTGCCTCGGCCACGGCCTGCTGGAGCCTGGGAGGCCTGTCCTGGAGGGCGCACAGACGGTGATGAACTCACTGCTGACCCGGCGGGCTGAGCTCTGCTTCTCTCACTCCTTAGCGGACAATCTCGCATCAAATGGTCGGTCCGTCCGCAAGCATAACACGCACTTGTATCCCGGTAACACTGTCCCGAGTGTGGCCTGCCACACCGGGTACACCGTGGTGGGGGTGGCATCATCCTGCTGGATTCAGCTCTATACTGGGATCCCGAAGCTCTAGTGCCCTGACCTGCTCCCGAATAAGTAGAACGGTCAAACCCCCTATCCGCGAATCGAGGAGGTGCACTGGCCGCCGATTGGTCTGAATGCCTAAATTGCTCCTGTGCCTGTCCCCCTCTGTACTCGCTTCTAGCCCTGGAAAATCTGCCCCTTTTTCTGGAACCCCTATCTGGATAAAGCTCCTCTCTCCGTGCCTGGTACTGTTCTTCCAGGTTTTGGGCGTGGGCCTGGATTCGAGTTATAGTCATCCCATCCTGGAGTGAAGCCGTCAAGCCCTCCTTAACCAAGTGTGGCCCTAGCCCACTCACAAATCGGTGCACATGATCTCCCCTATCAGCTATCATGGCTGGGGCATACCTGGCTAACGAATTAAAACGGAGGCTGTATTCTCGAACGCTCATATTTCCCTGTCTCAGGTTCAAGAACATATCGGCTCGAGCTCGTCGAACCTCTGGCGGTAGGAAATGTCGTAGAAATGCCTCAGTAAATTCCTGTCAAACCGGAGGGGGCGCATTTGCTCCCCTCGAAGATATCCAGCTATTATACCACAGAACTGCCACATCCCGCAGCCTGTATGAAGCCAACTATACGGACTCCGTATCCGAAGCATGCATGATCCCCAGAGTCCTCAGCATCTCATCTATAAAACTCTGCGGGTCCTCCTCTGGTTTTGATCCATAAAACTCTGGAGGCTTCAGGGTGATAAAGTCGCGGGCCCTTGCACTTACCGCTCTGCCTCCCGGGTCTACATCTTGCCGCTGAGCCTGTGCGGCAACGAGCTGGGTCAATAACTGGATGGCCTCTGCCATCTGCTGGCCCGGAGCTGCTGGCGGTGGAACTGGAGGTGCGGGGGCTGGAGCTGGAACTCTTTCCTGCTCTGCTGGTGCAGGGGGAGCAGGAAAAGTCTGAGGGGGAGCCTCATTATGAGATTCTTCTTCTTCTAGCTCCCGCTCGACTCTGCTGCCCGCCACCCTCTTGGCTTTATCGGCCGTCGTAGCCTTTCTCTTCGGCGGCATTACTGAAACCATAACATAGGATTAGGGAAGGAATATGGAAGCCTGGTAGCATAGCTCTATCGCACGATCTTAGAATGCAAAGAAGGTCATATTTCCTAAATGTCCTGTAGCCTCCTGTCTATAAGTGTGGCGCGCTACACACCCATAAGCAAGACTCTACTGGACACGGCTCGTAGACAAACCCTAGGACCGAACTGCTCTGATACCACTTCTGTCACGACCCGACTAGGGGCCGTGACGAGTACCCGATACTTGTACCGAGCACCCCTTATTTATCTTGTTACCTTTACCTCTTAGAAAACCGTAAAAACAGTGCCATGTTTTTTTTTTTTTGAACATTAATGAACATTAACATTAGCAGCGTCATTATGAACATAGACTAGTAAACTTCGTTATCACTTTATACAACAACCATACCAAAACACCATATATCTAACCGTACTTGACTGACTGTACATATCTGTCTACGAGCCTCTAGACATAGTATACTTATACATAGAGAGGGCCGAGTACTGTCGGGCCCGAATATACATACACAAAATAGTACCACTGAAGTGAGGCTCCGGAACAACTGGAGCGCTGTAGAGTACCGCTGGTAGAGCTCCTAAGGATCAAGTCCACCTGTCTGCTGACCTGCGCGGCATGAAACGCAGCGCCCACAAGAAGGGACGTCAGTACGAATAGTGTACCGAGTATGTAAGGCATGGAAGATAATACAAGTAGTAACATAGAGTACGATTAATAGTATCATGGAGTCGTAGGACGAATAATGAGGTAAGAAAGTAACCTGCACTTAGGGAGGCCCCTTGTCTTTTTTTTTTTTTTTTTTTCTTTGAAACATTTCTTTTTCATAGACATGGAAAATAGGGTTTAAATCATGTTATGTTTTTATCATATTACATTCTGCACTATCATAGCGTGTCGTATCATATCATATCGTAGCATATCACGTCATGGAAGTATTATATCCTAGCGTATCATGTCACAGCATAGCTTGTCACATCATGACATAGCTTATCATATCATAGCATGGCCTGTCATATCATAGCATAGCTTATCGTATCATAGCATGGCTTATCATATCATAGCATAGCCTGTCATAGCATAGCATAGCTTACCGTATCATAGCATGTCATGTCATGGCATATCATAGCATATCGTGTCATATCATAGCATAGCATGTCTAGTCATGACATGGTAGGTCATATCATAGCGCCGAACAATGTCGGCTCACCCACATAGCGCCGATGTAGATACGCACCGGCTCACCAATATATCCCGCGTCCGGGCACCCCGCGTCCGGGATGATAAACCAGCTGATCAGGTGGCAGTGAAACATATTTCCCTTCCCTTTCCCCCATATATCCTTTTCCCCCATCCGAGGGTCATGTACATATTTTTAAATTCATATACATATCTTTCTATTCATATACGTAGCTTGTATACATAAACCTGTCTTATATACATTTATTTATCTTATATACATATACATTTATTAATCTTATATACATATACATTTCTTATATACAATTACTTTATCTTATATATATACATATCCATACACGTATACCCGTTTTATATACATATCTCATACAAGCACACAAGAGAGCCAAGGAAAATCAAGTATCCGTCGGAGTGACATAAGGTCGGTGATCTCCGATTACATTACGGGATGCTAGTGATAGCTTTGTCTCGCCTTGAAGGAACAAGTATTTTAAGGCGAGACTATCAACGAGGAACAGTGTTACAGTAACCGTAGAATGAAATCGTGGACATTATAGGTGACAGTTGTAGGCTTTGGAGTCTTAGAAAATAAAGTTATAATTAGGAGATATAAATACGATTTAGAAATTACTTTATAAATTTCGTATTCACATTGGATCCTGAACTTAGAAATCTCAGTCATAGGATCGTTCCGGTCGTACTTATCATAAGCACATTCTCTTGTCTAACATTGTCGTTATCATTATCCCCATTGAAACATTCTCGTTAGGGTAGTCCTAGTACTTATCATTTGGTGGCGAGGTCGGGGTCAAAGGTCCCCTTTGAATTCACTTCAAGTACGTCAACCAAGACTATAGGAAAGTCCGGGAGTAACGGGCCCACCTCGGACCGGATGAGGTAGCGTATACTATTTACATATGTTACATGTCATGTCATTACCTGTGAGGGTTCTAGGGTAATCGGGTCCCATTTGCGCAACTTATAGGGGTCTAGGAAGTCTTTCTATCATTTGCGCACTTTCTAATTCAATTCGATTGAACGAAAAGTGGAAAACTTTAGGTGCGGATTCCGGGGAATAGGGTTGTCCCCGAGGCTCGTACCCAACTTATTGTATCTAAGACATGCCATAGAAAGAAGGGTGAAGCCTTACATACCTCTTTCCGCTCCTTTAGCTATTCCAAATTCACTTCACAATTTCGTCAAAATCTGCGAATTGGTCATTTTTACCAAAACTTTCATTAGTATACTTAGAGTCAAAACCTTAAGGAAACATTTTGCTACCGAAATTTCGGTAGCATTTCCTCTGTAAATATACCATCCTCGACATTCAATTTAGTCAAATTCTCATCAAACACAATCTGGGAATTCAAACCCGGCCAAACTATTAACATAATTCAACAATCGCACTAACAATTCACATATTTCCTTCAATATACATAATCTCCCAATTATCAATACTTCACCAAAGTTATCAAACCTTTATTTGCGATATGAAATCTACGATGATTACAACTTCATTTTTATTATGGAATCCATGACAACAACAATCAAACACTACATAAAAATCAATTCGATTGTCCAACACAACAACACTACATTCGGCCACCATTATCAATCACACAACAACCAAAATACTAACTAGCACTTGCTTACCATTTCTTCATGCTTCAACACATATACACTACTATACATACAATATACACGGCCATGCACACACCATATACCTCACGGCCACAACACAACATCAATATTCTCCAAACTCATTCAACTTCCATTTTCCACATATAATTCACAACAATAACTACCAAATACTAGATGAAATAATTGAAACATAACTCCTACATATATACACACATGCACGGCTACATGCTATATCCACTCCCTTCATGAGTTTCATCCATTATGGCATACAACAACACATATAAACCATTCATAAGACATGAAAAGTAAGCTTGAATCATACCTCTTTTACTTAGCTACTCAAGCTAGCTATGCTTGGCACCTTGAACCAATACTTGTTTCTACCACTCCAATAACTCCACCATGTTGTTATGCACCCTCCAAGGAGTAGAAAGTGATTTTTGGAGAAATATTTAGCAATTCTTCTCTTGGATTTTCACTATGGCCGAAAGCCTCAAGGGCTTTTCTCCTTCTTTCTTTGTTCTTCTTTTCTTGAATTTTCTAGAGGTGTTATGAGATAAAGATGACCTATCCATCTTTTATAATTTACAAATTAATCCCACATGGGCTTGGATCCATATCAATGGCCGGTTGGGCCTTTAATTTTTGCCCAAAAGAGACTTTCAAGCCCACTTATATTTTTGACTAGTTTATGTAATTCATGAAGCATTTTTTTCCAATTTCCAAATTTGCCCTTCGTCTTCCTCCGTATTTCCACTTCTAGACTTTTCATAAGCAACTCATGTACCATACAACATAAAGGTTGGCCTTGCTTGTTGTCTTCCCGCGATTGCCTTGAATTATCCGATTGCACAAAATGCGGGATATAACATTTAGGCTGAAAGATTCAATAGGGAGACATGGGGGTTCATAGTGGTTATACTTTTAGCCTAGGCTTAAAAACTATGTATAAGGTTCATGCTGCTCAAATAACAAGCCTAGTAGCCAAGTTAGGACAAATGGTTGTTTCATGCGACTTATTCAAGAAGCAGATGCTGCAATCTGTCAAGAGTATCAGAACTATTTTTAGACTTAACACGGGTTAACACAGATCAATAACATCAAGCAAGAACACTTACATTCACGAATGATATTTCTAACAAAGGCAGAGTGGGATGTCACATTTGAACATGAATGGCTAAACTTCTATAACTCATTTAACAGTTTTGGATATGCTTATAGGGTTGTCATGTCAAAAAGTTTCAGAGTCATGCTTATCAAATTATCTCATGACCAGTTTAGGCATTTTCACACATAGTTCCAAAATGGCACTTAATATAACCTCAGACTGAATTTAGGTTACCTATTTTTTTTTACTTTTAAACCAATATTTAAGCAATAGGATCATGTTATAGTTTAATACATCAAGGGTCATAGCCAAACTTCAAGTTCAAACTCAAATCAGACAAAACATGGCACACTTCATCAAACCAAACTAGTCCTTTAGCAAACAGATCTTATTCCAGATGCGTGATGGCTCATAGTCCTTTTAAAACTATCATAAAGCCTAACTACATAAGTTACTGTTACACCTCGGAAAACTTTTCCGTTAATGCACAGTGAATAGACTAACGAAGGGCACGAAGTATACGATGTTTCGATAAGTGAGAAATAACATCTGATGATCCTAATTGAGATTTCAAAGACATTCGAGGTAAGAGAAGAAAGTTGCCGAGAAAAGGCAAGGAATACGTTATGTATCAAAAAGGATTTACGAGTACCGAATTAATGATGACTTAACGATGTTTTAGAGAAAAGTTATAACATCCCTTAGATTGTTAATGAGGTGCTAAACAAGTGTCAAGAAGGTTCCATAAGGATTGGAGATCGAACGAACCGACTGAATCCATTTCAGAGAAATGGAGTTATACGACCACTTATACGGTCTGTATAAGGGGTCCATATAACTCCCAGCAGGGAGATGATTTTCTGGTTGGTGAACCAAAGCCACTTATACGGGCTGTACAATACTATACGGACCGTATAAGTGTCCGTATAGTACCCGACAGGCTGATTTTTAGTTTTTGTATAAATAGATGCCTTGGGTTCTTTTACTTCATTTTTCATCTGTTACAAGTATTGAGAGCTCAAAACCCTTCTCTAAGGGCATTCCACTCACGTTCAAGAGAACACAAAGATCAAAAGACTAGAATCAAGTGTTTATGTGTTAGAAAGCTTCCAAGGGTTAGAGGACTACAAAAGATTCCATTAGAGGTGAACTAGAGTTTTGATTCAAGTGAAGTATTTCCACTCAAGGTTCATTCTTACACCGTCTAAGGTAAGTTTTATGGTATTTCTATGTTGTTTAAGGTATTGAGACATTGAAAGACTTGGATTGTAGAAGAATACAGAAAATGTGTCTTGAATGTGAGAATAGTGATGTTTGTGAGTAGTAGCTTGGGTTGAGACATGATTCTTGATATGTTATGATTATAATAATGTTATAAATGACATTAAAAACATGGGATAGACATTGTATATGAGTGAATGTAATAGTGTGCCATGACCATGGGTATGGATGACTTGAAGTGAATTGAGGAATATGGATAATGTAGGAGAATGAAGACTATTGTTATGATGTTGTAAATGCTATTATAGATGTTTGGGGGTTGATTTATGATATGGAGGAAGTTGTATAAACAAAGGGAATGCTGCCCAATTTTCTCTAGCTTTAGTTTAGTATGCAAAGCTATCGATTTTCTAATGTTAGTATATACTCTAATGAAGGTAGAAACATGTGCATTGAAGGAGAACGTTCAAGCGATAAAATAGTTGAACGAAAAGGTATCTAAGGCTAACCCTTCTTTCATAAGGCATGGTTCCTTGGCCAAATATATAATCTTCTATGAGCCTATGATGTCCTCCAAATGATTCTATCTTTAAGAGCTACTAAGCTTATGATTCTCGATATGATACGATAGTACTAAATTCTTCCTATGAGGAGTAATCCTCTAAGGATAGATGTAATGAACGACGATACTAATGATGCTAAAGATGCTTATGAGCTTTTATGTATATGTGTCTATGTATGACTATTATGAAACCCCGAGCTTATATGGCCGGGTAGAATATATATTGCGCGCGCACCACTGCAGTTGAGTACGGATAACCCTGAGCCTTGGTAGGGCCAGGTATGTGTAACCCTGAGCCTTGTTAGGGCCAGGTATGTATAATCACCGAGCCTAGCCATGGTCGGGTACGCGAAACACCGAACCTTCGTGGTCGGGTATGCTATGTAAATGATATGTATATGAACATGAATATGTATATGAATATGATTACGGATACGAAATGTAAATGAGTACGGATACGAGTACGGATACGGATATAGATGTATGTACACAATCACGCATTATAAATGGAAAGTCCCTATGAAAAGCAAGTAAGTGTCTATGACGTTGGATCTACTACCTCCCATCTTATGCTATTTCTTATGTTGCTTATTATGCTTCTATAATGATGTTGATCATGCTTTTCATACTCAGTACATTCTTCGTACTGACATCCTTTTGTTTGTGGACGCTGCGTCATGCCTGCAAGTTGCTAGGGAGACAGGCTTGATCCGTAGCTTTATTATTCAGGGACTACATAGCGGAGCTCCATTTCATTCGGAGCTACAACTTTGGGTATTTATTCTTTTGTGTACATATTTATGGGCATTCTGGGGTCCTGTCCTGCCTATATGATATGACATACTCTCTTTAGAGGCTCGTAGACATGTGTATATTGTTAGATGTATTTGGCTTTGTCGGCCTATATTTTAGATATCATTTTGTTAGCCTCGTCGGCTTATGTACACCTTTATGGGCATTGTTATTGATGATGATATATATGTATTGTTGCCCAATGGAATTAGTGTGAATAATGGATGGAAAGTATGATTTAGCTATGTGACTCACTAGATGTAAATGTGAAAGTATGATAAGAGGTGCCCGGGTGGGTTAGTATCGGGTGCCCGTCGCAGTCCTCCGGTTGGGTCGTGACAGTTACCGACTGTAACGACCCGTTTGGTCATTATAGTTCTTTCGGCACTTTCGCCCGTTCCCGAGCATTGATTGGCTTACTTTTGACCCGAGAGGACCGCTGATATGCTTCCCGGGGTGTCTAGACCGGATTCGGGCAACTTTGGTAAAAATATAGGCTAAAAGTAGAAGTGGTTGACCCAAAGTTGACTTTTGGGCAAACAAACCTTTTTCGGAATTCCGTCAATTCCAAGAGGTCCGGATAGTCGTTTAGAACTTAATAGTGCATTTGATTTGGTTCCCAATGCATTCAGATGTATTTCGGGACATTGGATGGGAAATGAGAATTAAGGCATCAGTGGTTGACTCGATCAGCGAGACCTCCGTTGGAAATTCTGAGGCCACAGGCGCATTCATAGTATGTTTTTATATAGGACTAGGTATCTGGTATGTGAGCAGATGGCCTCGGGAGTTAGTCAAAAAATCAGATAGAAATTAAAAACTTAGGCCAAGTTCTAGTGTCTGGTGTCCGCTTTGGCGGCACCAGCACCGCAGCAGCGGCACCGTTGTGGCAGTATCCCTACCGCTGAAGCAGCCCCAGTCATTTTGGCTTGACTGCTGAAGCGGTCAGGTGGCCACTGGGGCGGTCCAGCTACCGCTACTGCGGTGACGGGCAGTGACTGTTCATTAAATAAGTCTTAGACCCTCATTATTTCATATCTCAATATTGGAGCTTGGGGATACTGTTCTTGGATTCAAATTGAAGAAATTCTTGGAGGTAAACTTTGTCTAATCCTTTACTCCTTTTAACTCACAATCATCTTAGATTTCCCCCTTCCCTTTCCAATCCCTTGGAAATGGAATTTGAAGAAGGGTTTTGGGAGATTTTTCTCTAAGATTATACTTGATAAATTGACGATGTTAATGGAAAAATGTGATGAATCTAAGCTTAGTAAGCCCATATCTTCCAGTTTTAACATTGAATTTCGGATTTGGAGAATTAGGGTTCATACCAATTTAGGGGTTTTTACTTGAAATCAGATTTAGACAAGTTCTTGAGCTAATTCAACAATTAATGATTGGGTTATGATTACCTAGGATTCAATTTGGTATTTTACCGGTGAATTTCCCATTTCGCCCTTGTGGGCCCGTTCCTCCAATTTCTAGGGTTAAAATGGACCTAATTGATGTCATAGAAATATTAGTATCATTATCCATGATTTCTAATTTAGAATTCGATTATGTTTATACTACTTTGGTTCTGAGCTTCAGAGGAAGGGCAAGGCGATAAAGTGACTTGTTAGTGTTGCGGTTCGACAGTCCAGGTAGGTTATGGCTTACCTCTAGTGAGACTATGCATAACGAATCACATATTTAGAATATAATGTCGGAGACAACATGCGAACCTTCGGGTATGAAGTCGGGTTTGACATTGCCTTAGGTTGGGCCCTGATATGTGTTGGGACTAGCCACTCCGTTATGTGTGTATTGTTCCATTTGATGGTTGATGCTACGAGTAGTGGTGAATATCAGAATATGTGTTACTATCTTGGTTGAGATATGGTTGATATACCATTGTTGGTATTAGCATTGTGATACATTGTTGATGTACCCGTTATTGGTACTAGTAATATTGATACATTGTTAGCATACCCTTGATGGTATTGTGATATGATACATTGATGGCGTACCCCTTTGTGGTACTTGTGATATTGAACTTGATTGTTGATACTTGATGTACGCGTTGCACTCATTCTCACACATTCATGATGCATGGCCGATACCCGGTGATGATTCGGTATCGTTGATTGAGTAAATTGATATTTGATAAACTCCTTATTTGAGTGATTGTAAAGGCTGATGTCCGAAGATCCATTCCGGAATCGTTGATTGTATGAAACTGATGTTTGATAAACTCTTTTACTTGGGTGATTGTGAGAAAGCCGATGTTCAAGGTTTAATTCCGGAATCGTTGATAAGTGCATTTCATAGATTCCCTCATATTCATTATGCATGGTCGATAGCCGGTAATTATCCGGTATCGTTGATTGAGCGACTCTTTTACTTGAGTGATTGTGAGAGGCCGATGACCGATGATCTATTCCGGCATCATTGTTGCATGGCCGATTCCGATGTTATTCTGGAATCGTTGTTAGTGCATGGGCTCTGTGGGTCCTCCAGTGTGGTGCGGTTGAGACTCCCCCTGTGAGCAATTACTCAGGGTCTCATCTGTCTGTTGGGCAAAAATCCGGGACGGGTGTCACTTAGACTTCGCGAGTCACACTGGGTTGTGCTACCGAGACGTCGATATTTCCTTCCGGAGTATATGTGTACACCTCATTTGCATGGCATTATATCTCATCCATTCCATTATTGCATTGCACTGCATTGCATTGCACTATGACTTGATTGAGGTGTTATGATGATTGGATTGTGATGACTCTGTTATGACGGTGGATCGTGGTGATTCTATTGTGATGAGTGAATTGGATAGATACATATTTCGGACTTGGTGTACTTGGGTTTAAAGACTTTACATAGGCGACGACGAATACTTGGTTGTGATCTTATTATCTTATACTTGTTGGATTCCTTGCTATCTACTTATTTTCTGAATTGTGTTATCTATGCTTGGTCGGCCGATGATGCCTACCAGTATTGTTGTTTGTACTGATCTGCACTTGTTACATTCTTTACTGAATGTAGAGTATCAGGTCGGATCCACTTCTCTGACTCGTGGCTGATCGACTCTTCAGCTTCCACTTGAGTTTTCCAGGGTGAGCATGGCGCCCGCTGACCTCGAAGACTCTTCTATTACTTATGTCTTGCTTACCATTCAGAGACATGATTTGAGACTACTTATGTATTATTATTCAGATCTTTAGCATTCAGATTTAGATGCTCTTGTATGACCAGACCAGATACTGGGGTGGATTTAATTACTTCTGCACTTATCTATATAATATCATATTGTGAGACTTACATTATTTTACTTTCTTCCATTATTTTCTATTATTATGAATGTTGAGTTAAGGGTTCGCCTACCGAGGTAGGAAAGGTAGGTGCCAGCATGACCTAATGCAGAAATGGGTCGTGACACCAATAATGGATACACTAATATTGATCATCAAGCACACAACATAGTCTATACCAAAGGATTAAAGCACAAATAGAGTCTAACAGAAAGAAACTGCTACTAATGCCATGTTCTCAACATAATAAGGATCAAACCATCAAGCACATAGTAGAAAGATGCAACTACACAGGATTTAAACTAAGAGTATACTAAACAAGAGTCAAAATAGGCATAGTATCAGTTAGAGTAGTTTTGCTCAACATGCAGAATCTTGCCTAAGTAAGTCTTAATCTAACAAATAACACACAAACATGGATTAAATGCTTTTAAACATGACTGGACTTAGCAGATGAGAAAACATAATCAAACAGGATCAACACTTAACATATATATAGCTAATTTAAACCTACAACACCATATCTATACTAACAACTTACATAATCAAACTAAAGCAAGACAATAAATTAACAAAGCAATAATCTAATCAATAGGATTATAAAATGAGCATAATAACCACATATTCAACTAAAACTAAGCAAACAATTAACAGAAAAAACACTTAAACAACATCAAATGCAAAAAATAGGGAAAAGGAAAGGACATTACCTTTTGTGAGTGTAGCAAATGTCGAGATTGGACTTGGAAGAAATCCTTGCTTCCTCAACCCCAATACTCAGCCACAAAACCACAACAAAAGAGAAACAAAACGTTTAGACTAATATTTCGATTAAGTCAGGATTTTGAGCAATAAAATGCTAACCCTAGTTAAATCAAAATTTTTATACTCAGAATCAGGTTCAAGCTTGTGTAGGTCTCCCAAATGTAAAGGGTTGGGCTTCTTCATATCAAACCCCAATTCTCAGAAACCCTAAACTCTGTCCGATGTGGGACTTCAAAGATTTCATGCAATCAAACTTCCCAACAACAATCAACGGACAAAAATGAAGGTAAATGAGGAATCAATGGTCGAATTTTACTCATACAAGGTCAATTCGCATGATTCACTCCAAACCAATGACAATATCCCATTAAAAAAATGAATACAAAAAAGTACAATTAAAGAAAATCAATTCTATCCATTGTAAACACATGAAAAGTGCAGCAAAAGAAGAGGATTGTGCCGTGTTTTGATCGGTCTTTGGTGGTTTTGGTTGAGAAATGGAAGAGCAATTCTCGATCATGCAACAGTCAACAAGAATGTTATGGGCCCTTAAACTTACCATTTCCGGCAATGATGACGCGAGCAGAGAGAAATGAGGGGTGGGGGTGGCGCTAGAGTTTCGTTGGAAACCCTTGAGAGATAAACAGGGTGCATTTAGTTTGCTGAAAATAAAAAGGGAACATGGGTTTTACCCTATAATTGGGAAATTGGCCCGGGTCTCGGTCCTGTCGGATTGGGCCTGGCCAGTTAAACAGGGGACATGGTATACACATATGTACGTGCATATGCATGTATATATGCGTATAGTCAGGGCCAAAAATCACAAATCCTTAACAAAATGGCCACAATTGTGAATGTCTATCAATTCTACACTTTAATTATGACCACGAATTAACTAATTAACCGACTAATTAAATTAAAGGCATGATTAACCTATAAAAAGGACTTAGATTGCAAACATGGCCTTAATGGACTTAAACCATGAAATTGATTATCTCAATTATGGCCGCATGTAATCTAATCAAGCAATTAAGGACTAATTTTGCAAAAAATGACCTCAGTGGGCTTAAACCATGAAATGGCTATCTCAATTAAGGCCATAATCAACCAACAATCAATATTTTCAATTGTGGCCGCAATTAATCACATGGAAAACAACTTTTGGATGTAACTACAATTAAGTACTAACCCAAATATGAATAGACTTAAACAATTCCAAATTGATTATGTAGAGTTCAGATTTGAGAGGTAAAAATGGCTATTTTTTTTAGTTAATCAGATTCCTTGAATATTACGGATTAAAATGCTTGCTATTGATTTCTCATAATTTTAGTAAATAAATAATTGTTTTAAATTACCTTCTTGCTTAATTTTAGCAAATGGTCCGTATTAATTATAAACAATTTGTAAATTAATTTCTAAATGATCTTATACTATTATTGAGGTTATCTTGACAAATGAAATGGCAAAATATTATCTAAATAGTTTTTATAAAATCATTTTGACTTGTAGAAAGTATACATTTCAGTCTGTTTGATATCCAAGGACTCTGGATAATAAAAAGAAATTATGGGAGGTCAAAAATTAGGTTTCAACAACTGCACCTTCGGTGTTCAGGGATGGCGGGACATCCCTGAGCAACGAAATTTGACTAACCCAAATCCAAACTAGCTCTCATTTTTATGCGATTTTAAATATATGACCGGACACTGATTTTTGGGTTTCCTACATATCTCAGGTTATATAAGAGTTCAGGCCACTTGTAGTTCGACTCAATTCGGACTTCTAAATGCAAATTTAAGCAAATTTTGGATTTTTTGGTTATTGAAACCGAGAGGTCTGGGGTGATTATTTGGAGTGTGACCGACTCTCTGGCATTGAGTCCGCCTATATATCCTTTGTCTTGGAAATCAAGTTATCTGTACTTCAACTCGATAGAAGGAAAAAGGTATCCCTTATGCGAGAATGTCTTTGTGTGTGTCAGTGTGTGCCAGACCGGTCTCGGGAAAATTTTAAGAAAAAACGGATAAAGCAAATAAGAATTTTTGTGTGCTGAGCATGGGGCAGAGCGATCTTCCAAGTCCTGGCTCAAGAGCTTGACTCTCATGGGATCCCTATCTCGACCAGCTTCATAAGAAAAAATTTCATGTTTGCTCCACATACGTCTAGATTTGATTTGATCAACCTGCTCCATTTTGCAGCTGCTAATCTACTTCCGTCTGCTGCGTAACGCTGAGATTGATTTTGAAAATGAATATTGCGGCCATTTGGCCAGATTTACATCGTGTGGACCTTTGGAGCGAAAACTGCAGTCATCTGACTGGATTCACATCGCTTTGACCCTTTGATTACAACTGATAATTTGTATGAATGCATGGCCTTTACGGCAGTGTTTGAATGAAATGGCCCTCTCGATAATGTTTGAATGAATGGTCCTCTCGGCAAATGTTTGTATGAATGGTCCTCTCGACAAATTTTTATATGAATTGCCCTTTCGGTATTGTTTGAATGAATGGTCCTCTCGACAAATGTTTATATGAATTTCCCTTTCGGTATTGTTTGAATGAATGGTCCTCTAGGCAATGTTTGTATAAATGGACCTCTCAGCAAGGTTTGTATGAATGGCCCTCTCGGCAATGTTTGAATGAATGACCCTCTTGACAATGTTTGAATAAATGGCCCTCTCGGTAATATTTGTATGAATGGCCCTCTCGGTAATGTTTGTATGAATGACCCTCTTGGATATTTAAAGGAATGGCCTTCTTGAAAATGTTTGTATGAATGGATCTCTCGACAATGTATGTATGAATGGCCCTCTCGGCAATGCTTGTATAAATGGCCCTCTCAGCAATGTTTGTATGAATGACCCTCTTGGCAATGTTTGAATGAATGAATGACCCTCATGGAAAATGAAAAGAATGAATGAATGACCCTTATGACAAATGAAAAGAATGCATGAATGGACCTTATGGAAAATGAAAAAGATGAATGATATTCGCCATTTTGGTCATTCTATGGCCCTTATGGCCAGATATTCTCCCTTATGGCGTTCAGCTATTTTTATAGCCCTCGTAGCTAGATATTTGGTCTTATGGCATTCAGGACCTTTTACAGCCCTCGTGGTTAGATGCTTGCCCTTATGGCATACCAGTTCTCTTATAGCCCTTGTGGCCAGATACTTTTCAAACCCTATCTCTAGTGGCTACTTCGACCTTGTCTGGTGAATTATTTTTACCTGCACATGAAACAAAGTTAGAAAAATGGGTCGTCTTCCTGACATCATGGGGTCCTACGTTAGTAAAGGGTTAGTTTCCTATTAAAGTGATCCATATTGCTGACTCTAGATCTTTGGCCTCGCCGACTTTTTTGGACGCAAATCCCCTTGGATTCGATATTTGAAAGATGAATTTATTTCAATCATGCAAGCAAAATCGTTTTGTCAATGTTAAGCAAGAGTTAGTTACTTATAAAAACAAATGCATCGTTTTAAAAATTGTAGATTAAGTTCATTACATGTGCTTCCGAACTAGAAAATATCCCATCCTTTGATCCTTTGATAGTCGAGGTTCCACAATTTCTTTGGCAGAATTTTTGAGAACCTCTCAAAAATTCTACCCTAGTTTAGATCTATGTGGGCTAGCGAACTCTTGTGCTGAATCTTTAAGCTCAAAATTTCCTGCCCCAGTTTAGGGTGTTGAATTGGTTAAGGATCCTCTCAAAATTTCTCAAAAGTTTGTGACTCTGGGTTGGCTGATTCTTGTGACAGGCTGGCGACACAAATTTTTGAGACATTCTCAAAAATTCTGCCTCAGTTAGGCATGTGTGGCAATCTCTTCGTGCCAAGTCTGCATCCTCTTTGAAGTCCTATCTGTGAGGCTTCCTAGGGATTTCTTGGTTTTTCCTTTTGGTATGACCAAGCTCAAAAAGCTCCTACATATCCTAACGCAGCAGGAATCAAGTCGAACGTAGTTCGAAATAAAGTAAATGAGTTTTGTTTTTTACTAGTAATGCGATCGGGTCCCGAACGGACTGCCTACGTATCCCATGGTGGGTAAGTCAGGTCATTGCGTAGTTCATATTACAAAGAAAATCCTCTGAATTGTTTTCCAATCTATTACAAACAATTACAAGCAAAGGAATAACTACTACAAGTAAATAAAATGACTATTACAAGAAAAAAATACTATTACAATTAAAAAGATGTGTCTTCACGCGTAGTAGCGCTTGATCGCATCCGAGTTGATTGGCATGTGCCACTCTTGCTGATTTATCTCTGCTAGTACCACTGCTTCTCCAGAGAGTATTTTGCAGACCAAATAGGGGCCTTGCCAGTTGGGAGCAAACTTCTGTTTCTACTCGTCCTGGTGTGGGGGAATTGATGTGTATTCAAATCATAGGAGCGAGCAATCGTCGATATGCTCATATTGGTGACGTTATTGTTGTTGTGATCAAAGAAGCAGTACCAAATATGCCCCTAGAAAGATCAGAAATAATCAGAGTTGTAATTGTGCGTACTTGTAAAGAACTAAATTCTTTTGAGCACCGTTTGCCCTATTTGAAAAAGTCGAACTTTGACTCTTTTATTGAAGGCTTGCGCTATCCTTTGTCGGTATAGTTGATCGCGCCATACAACAACCATCCTCTTTTCATCAATCAAAGACTATTGCTAATATCAAGCCCGGACCCATTCAGTATTGTCTAATTCAGCTTCTTGAATGATTCTCAACTATGGTATTTCCACCTCGGCAGGTATGACTGCTTTAGTACCATAAACAAGTAAGTACGGAGTTTCCCCTGTTGAAGTTCGGGCTGTTGTGCGGTATCCCAGTTGTTACGGTTCGCTTTTACGCGGGTTAAGGCATAAAAGTTACTACGAGGTTGTTGGTGCTCTAAACGGATTTTAGTGTTTTTTAGAGTTGCCACCTAATTTATTAAAGGAAAACCAGGGAAAATTTTTTTCAAGCAAGAGAGAAATCTTTTGCTACCCAAATTCGAGGTAAGGGTTCTGGTTATCCCGTAGGGAAGGTTTTACGCACCCTAGTATTAAAGATCCATAGAATACAGTTGACCTACGAGCTTCAATGTGTGATTAATGTACTTATTTGTTTAAAAGTGTTTTGTTTTTCCGCAAAAATGTCATTCATATCCATATCATAATTTCAAGAAAAACATTTCGCAAAAATTCCCCTTAGAAAAGGGGTTTTTGGGTTTTAAAAATCCACATAAGTGTTCAACTCACTTTATTGCCAGACTAGGACACACCCGTGATTTCTCTCAAGTTGAGTCGCTACTACTCTAGTCCTAATAAAATAAGTTTAGTTCTTACAGGTTTTTATTTTTTATAAGAAAATATGAAGTATTCTCCTATATTTATACATACATATACATAGGTATACGTAAAAAGAAAGTCTCTTTAGGTCCAAATTTTATCTTTTTGAAGCCCGTAAGGTCCAACCGTTTTCAAAGTCCGAAAGACCATCATACTTCAATTTGGTCCAAGCGTATTTCTCTTTGTTTTCAATCCATTTGTTTTTGGGCTTCCCGGCCCAAATCAACCTTTATTTTCTTATCAGATTTCTTGTTAAACTCACTGCCCATTTCAAGTTTTTTTTTCCTTAAAAAAAGTACCAATTCTTTATCTTTCAGGACGTCCAAACCAAAAAAAAAATAATTCCTTGAGTTTGCCAAGAACTTATTTCAACACGATTTTAATTCTAGAAAACGTTGAACAGCTTTTTAGAATCACAAATGATGTACCAAAGTTTCACTATTTTACCATTTTGAAAAAAACAATGTTAGTCATTACTCCTCTTCCTTGAACAAAAAAAAAAAAGTCCATTTCTTACATCGTTTGCCACAAACAATGTCACTTAAAACAATTTGAAGAATTAATCTAAGTTGATTTACCACGTGAAATTTGATTGTCATCCAAGTTTTCTTTTATTTTTTTATTAAGGTTTAACGACTTTCCTAAAGCACTAAACGTTAATTTCCTAGGTTCTACACATGGATAGGGTTCCAATATTTTTGCAAGAGTTTTTTACAAATACACGTACATGAAAAGATATGAAAAATAAAGGAAGAAACTCAGGCTGGTGGGCCTACCAAGCCCACCAATAGACTATTTTCACCCATAGTTGGGCTTCAAATAATTTAGCTTCCCTTTCTATATTTTTTTTTGACGGACTCAATCAAGAATGAGTCTTTGGGCCTTCAGCCCAATGGGTTTATGCAAATGGAAGTCGCCCAAGCCAACGTATTTCATGCAAGCAAGAATGAAAAAGGGATAAGGATTAGGACATGTTTAAGTTAATATTTCAAATAAAACCAGACTCCTATTATACATACATGTATAAGGCAGGCAATTCGTCATTTAATAGGATAAGACCTTGACTAAGTATACATAGACTGGGGACAACAAACAAAATATGCCCAAAATTTGCGAGTAACCCAAGACCCATATAGATCAAGACAACATAGAAACAGACCCAAACATAGAAAATAGAAAATCCCACAAGAACATTTCACTTAAATTAAAAAGTAGGCAATGCCATACAAATAGACACAACTTCAAGCCAATATACCTTGGATATACACTCCCATGGAGATACTAAAATAGCCCAAAAAGGAAAGCTTTCACCCTCTTGCTACTAATGCCGCACAAGATCCAAGGCGTTTCTAGGAACCCCAGGCATGGCAGACACCAGGGAAGGCTTAAGCTTAATCCTTGAGTGCTACTAAGCATCTCCATTTATGTGTTAAGCGTATGATATATAAGAAGAAAGTATCAATATTTGTATGCACATCTTATCATAAAAACTAGCTATACCACACACATAATATATGATGTGCCGCGTATTTACATCACATTTAATGCTTTCAATAGCGGTTTTACTTGTGTTTCAAGAAAGTTTGTGTAAGTTTTACGTGTTTTTATTATGTTTTAGGTAATACGAGGTACCTAGAGCCTAAGTGTGGAAACAAGCGAAAAAAAGGAAAAAGAGTTGATCACTGGAAAAACTGGAGATTCTGGAAATTTTGTTGGAAATTTAGCCTGTGCGTTCGCGCCCATGCACGTTAGTGACTCTACACATTCGCATGAGTGTGGCACGTGATGGCGCTGAAGAAGAGCAGTGGTGCTGACGTCATCCACGCGTTCGCGCTGCCACGTGGCGCATTCGAGCTGAAGGCCTTCAGGCCCAGTCCGAGCAGAACTTGGATTTTGACGATTTTTTCTATTCCAGTTGATTTAAAAGCCAACTGGGAGCATTGTAAAATTATCTTTGGTGGAAAACACAAGTTTGGAGGCTAGGGTTCCTACGTATATTTTCTTTCTTTTAATTGAACCTTGTTTATCGAAATTTCGGTGACAATTGAGATTGAAACTCTTGTTGTCTTTATTTATTGATTGACATTATTTTTAATCAAGTAAGTTAGTGTTATTTTAATTATTCTTGTTCTTCAACTTTTCTCAAGGGAGTAGCTAACCCTAGGACTTGCCCATTTACTTTGTTTGAAACTCGGAAGAGGAAGAACGGGGTTGGGATAGAATAATTAACATGAATTTGAGGCGTTAACCCCCATCTAATGAAAATTGACCTAGGAACAGGCGATACCACTTGTAGCCATAGTCGGGTGTTCTTAATGCTCCTAATTGATTTAGGGATATTCAATTAGGTAGTCTAGTTAATGTTCGGGAGAAGTTAATTTAGAGTCATTATTCGAGGCTAATTAACATAATATTACCATTATCTGTAATTCGTTAAATTTATTGGATCATTACTTGAGAAGTAGTTTCCTTTATTCCATTCTTGTGGCCATTGATCAATTTACTTGCTTTCTAGATTAGATTTTATATTTTCGTATTTTATCAAAACCATATCTAAAAACCACCATTGATGCGTTCGGCCGAGCTGTTGTTGGTGATAATTCTTAATCTGCTTAAACGCCTATATATTTTTCTCTTTGGGATTCGACCCCAACGTTGTTGGGTTACTATATTTGACAACGTCCGCGTTATGCCACAAAAGGTGTAATTTGAGCGTATCAAATTTTGGCGCCGTTGCCGGGGAATAATTGACGTATTTTGGCTAATTTAGGAAATAAGTTAACTTGCTATGAACCGAACCTGTGAATATTGGTATAGTTTTTTTCTATGTTTTATTCTATTTTTAGAAATAAAATGGCATCTTTCCATCAAGACTTGTTTAGTAGTGATTTTTATTGTGAGCATGGCCAAATTGGTGAGTTCAAACTCATGATGGAGTGCCTGCTAGGTGAGGATAACGAGAATCAAAAAGCCTTAGAAGAATACTTGAAAACTATTCTCCAACTTGGTTTGATGACAGAACAAGAAAATCCACCATGGGCAGTCGATCCAGATCAGATTAAATATGAACTCTCCAATGCTCAAGTTGAAAAAGTAATCCCTTTGTTCGGGGTCAATCATGAAGATGAGTTTATTGGGGATGCCAAAGAAAAAATAAATTGGAGTCAACTTTTGTGCTGAAAAAGATGGTTGTTGTTGACTCCAATCCGGGGGAAGAATAGGATGTCGTAATTCAAGAAGTTCAAATGCCATATATTTTGCAATATGAAAGCTCAAGACGGAAAAATGATATTCCTCACTTGAAAGCCAAGAAGTGTAAGATGAAAAATATTATGCTTGGCTTGTTCATCTACTTACCACCCCCCACCGCTCGTGGTCACAAATATGAATCCAAATTAGGTGCCCAATTCATAAGCTTCAGATGACTAGAAAAGCTGTGAAGTTGGTAACTGTCGTGCTGCGACGTTAAATCAAGCTCTTGGTAGGAGGCAACCCATCATTTATGAATTTTTAGAATAGTTTATTTTATTGTTTTTGACTAACCTACAGACTTTCAGAATTTTAGGAGACCATTTAAGCAGGGTAACAATTTTCAGACCACACTCCTAAAAACTGCGATTTGGAAAAAGAGGGTCTCAAATACCTCTGCGCGAACGCGCCAAATGTGGGGTGAACGCGCTGAACAAAAAAAAATTGGTCAGTGCGAACGCGCTAGTTGACCACGCGTACGCGCCAGAGTGGAGGCCCCAGGTAACCAAACGTTTAAAAACAGAAGCAAAAGGGATAACAAAACGGCAAAAATAAAAACATAACCCCCATTTCTCTCACTTTTCTCTCAAACTCAACTTCAATTCTTTAGAGATTCTTCAACTTGCAACTACAAGGTATGTGATTCTCTCACTCTCTTGTTCATAGAGTTGTTTTTATCTTCTTATGGTGTGAAAATTTGTGGAAGAAACTATGTTTACTTTTTCTTGTTTAAACACTAGAATTGGGTGAAATTGTTGAATTTTATGTGAAATATTTGTTGTTGGTTGTTGTGTAAGTGAGACGAGAGTGTTGGGAGTTGATTGTTGACAAATTTGGGGCAAGAAATAAGTACTAAACCACTATAAAAACGGGTGAACATTTTCACACCCCCAAACTGCTCGACAATATTCCTCTGAGAATGCTAAAACGCTGTTTAGCGCGATCGCGCAGGTAACTAGTGCGAACACGCAGAATAATAAAACAAAATGATGCGAACGCGTCCCTATTGAGCGCGAACGCACAGAGTAAAATTGTGCAGTGTAAAATAGAATGCTCGCACAGAGTTGCCCAAAACTTTTGTGACCTAGTTCTTTGACCTAACTGCCTCATTATACATTGTTGTACGTATCCATACTTATTTTTGACATGTGTGTTCATTTTGTAGGTACTTAAGCTTGAAAAATGGCTACAACATCCAATGTTTCCCAACTGCCACAGATTGAATACTACAATACCATCACCTTTGTCACGACTCAACCCCGTGGGCCGCGACTGGTGCCCTACTTGGACACCCAAATAGACATACAAGCCAAATCGTCATATAATAACTTAACTCAGATTTCATATTCATCATTTTAAACAGAGCGAAAAACAAATATTATCTTACGCGATTTCGCGTACAAAATATCATATCAAAACCAAAAGAGGCGGCGGAATATACATCGCCGATTATATGCACATATACAAATATACAGGCCATTCTGGCCGTATCCAAATCTGATAGGTTGGCGGAATGTACATCGCCAGATACATGCACGTATATAGACAAATGGGCCGTTTTGGCCATAATAGCAAACGGGACCGCACTAAGACGCAGGTCATACCCAAACAAACACACACATGACCCATGACCCACATATATGACTACAGGCCTCTACAAACGATATCGGAATCATATGACGGGACAGGGCCCAGCCGTACCCCAAACAGTCAAATATACGGAGACATATACACCATAAAAGATATGTACCAACATATGGGCTCCGAATCAAAAGGAGCACTCTGTGATAGCTGAATATGTGGCCTACACTGGCGGATCACGAACCTCTGTACCTGCAGGCATGAAACGCAGCCCCCCGAAGAAAGGGGGTTAGAACGAAAGATGTACTGAGTATTTAAAGCATAGAGTACAGAAATACAAACCATAACTGACATAAAAAAAGTACAAAGAAACATTACCGAATCAGTACATCAGAGTCTGTGCTGAAAGCATATGTATATATATATATATATATATATATATATATATATATATATACTTTAACTTTTTCTTTTTGAGGTGTTATTTCTACCTTTTTTAATTGGTCTATTAATTCGTCAACTTCTTTATTTTTAAACGTCTCTTTATCTCTTTCTTTTTGTTGTTCAGTTAACCACGAAATGCGTTCGTCTAATAATTCTAACCTTGGTATTATTTTTTCTATTTTCTTTATTATTTCTAATATTAATGAAATTGTAGTAGTATTTTGTTGTATTATTATTTGGTCCGATTTAGCGCTAGGTATATAATTTTAAAACAGGAATAGAAAAAATAGGAATAATAAAAAATCAAAAGGACCTAGATAATATAATAAAAATTCTAGATGAAATAGAAATTATTGGAGAAAAACCATTAAGACACTGGAAAAATAACAGGATTGTATGTAAATTAGATATAATAAATCCAGACTATATAATTAAAACAGCATCTATTGAAGCAACAAATCAAGATGTAGAAGATTTTAAAGTACAAATAAAAGAACTATTGGACTTAGGAGTAATACGGAGATCTACTTCTAAACATAGATCAGCAGCATTTATGGTAAGAAATCATAGTGAAATAGTAAGAGGAAAAGCAAGAATGGTAATAAATTATAAAAGACTTAATGATAACACTAGAACAGATGGATATAAGTTACCAGACAAAACAGAACTAATAAATAGAATACAAGGAAAGAAAATATTTAGCAAATTTGATTGTAAATCAGGATATTGGCAGGTACGAATGCATGAAGATAGTATAGAATGGACTGCATTCACCTGTCCTGAAGGACATTTCGAATGGTTAGTAATGCCATTTGGATTAAAGACAGCTCCACCAATTTTTCAAAGAAAAATGGATAGTATATTTGGAGAATATAAAAGGTTTGTATTAGTATATGTAGATGATATATTAGTATTTAGTAAAGATATTAAAGAACATTTAGGACACCTACAAACGGTATTTAGATTATTTGTAGAAAATGGGATAATAATTAGTAAAAAGAAAATGGAATTATGTAAAAATTATATAAACTTTTTAGGAGTAGTACTAGGAGAAGGTAAGATAAAATTACAACCTCATATAGCCAAAAAAGCTTTAGAAATGCCAGACAAGTTAGACAATGTTAAAGAATTACAAAAATTTTTAGGAATAGTCAATTATGCTAGAAATTTTATAAAAGATTTAGGAAAAATAGCAGGACCATTATATTCAAAGACTGGATCAAATGGTCAAAAACACTTTAATACTGAAGACATTAAATTAGTACAAAAAATAAAAGAAAAAATAAAAAACATTCCAGATTTAAATATGCCACTAGAAACAGACTATTTAATTATAGAAACAGACGGTAGTTTTGAAGGATGGGGAGCAGTATTAAAAGCAAAACCTAGTAAGTATAGTAATAAAAATGAAGAAAAGATATGTGCTTATCAAAGTGGTAAGTATAAAGAAAAAGGAAATATGAGTAGTATAGATGCAGAAATCTTAGCCGTAATATATGGATTAAATAGTTTCAGACTATATATTTTAAATAAACCAGAAATACTAGTTAGAACAGACTGTGAAGCTATAGTTAAATTCTATCAAAAGATAAATGATAAAAATAGTAGTAGAAGACGATGGCTAAATTTTTTAGATACCATTTCAATTTATAATTTAAAATTTGAACATATAAAAGGAAAAGATAATAATTTAGCAGATCAATTAAGTAGATTAAATATTACTGCTAACTAAATTTTTTATTTGGACAGCATGAGACCTTCCAATTCTCAGACAGCAGACAAGGGGAAAGGCATAGCCTCAACCCAAGACACATACAGACAGACAGTATTAGGTAACCTTCATTTTAGACCTACATCTTTATTAGAAAGAAATGCTATGGAAGAAAGAATACAATTCGGAGCCAATAATTTAGTAGTCTATCAGCCATCAAATTGGACTTTTAAAGTATTACCAGAATATGTAATAGATAGACAACAAAGATGCTTAGTGGATAATTTATGGATTTCGCGTAATAAAAAAGACGGAGCTAAACATTTTGTAGCCACTATAAATGCACTTTGTCAATATTTTACAGACCGAAATTTAGACAAAAAATTTAAATTTTATGTTGTAGTTCACGGTAAAACTAATGGTATTTTTCAGACTTGGATAGAAGTTGTAGACTCTATTAAAGACATAAGAAAACCTCTTTTTAAGGGATTTAATAATTTTACTGAAGCATTAGATTATGCTAGAGGGACATTGGGTCCAAATTATTATATTTCTCCAGCTCTCAGACAAAACCCAGACAAAATCCCCCAGTACAATGTACAAAAAGACACAGACAAAATAATCTTTTGCGACCATTGTTCTACCATGACTGATGTAGTCAAAAGACTAAACCAGCAAAAAGAGACATTGGTTCAAGAAAAAATGCAACTCTTGGATCAGGTAAAGACATTAGAACAAAGACTACAAGCATTAAAATTCGAATTGATGCAGTCTCAGAGTTCTCCATCTCAGAAAAAAAATGGATGAGACGGGTGTGCATTCCCCAATGAATGCAATTAGACCCACTGTATCGGGTAAAGATACAGCTAGTCCGGTTCAAACGGTAGCCGGTAAAGACTTATCAAATCCGTTAATGGCTGTCACTTTGCCAAAAAGTGAAGACGAGGGATGTTCATCTCTCCAAACCAGACGGAGACTACCAAAGACACTTACGCAAGGAGCGGCTTCTACAAGGAAAAGCACACTTGCAAAAAAGAAGAAAAATGAAAAAATAGAAAATATAGTAAAAGAGACACTAGAAAGATTTTTTCAGACAAAAGAAAAAGATAAATATATAGTCAAAGATCCTAGTCCAGAATTATCTCCAAGACAAGAGATGTCACCAGTCCATTCAGATTTTGAAGGAGAAGATATTAATTTTCAAGACTCGCAAGATCCAAATGATATAGATTCAGGCATGAGTTTTGACTCAATTGCCCTACACAATTTAGACACTTATATCAGTTTAAAAAAAAAAAAAAAAAAAAAAAAAAAAAAAAAAGATTTGAAAAGACATGGTTCAGAAAAAGATGAAAGAAAAAGACAAAGGTGAAGTAGAGAAAAAGTCATGAAAGGAAAAGACAAAGTGAAGTAGAAAGAAAGTCATGACTTGGAAGATTTAGTTCGGTGGATCATGAGGACAAAGACATAGAAAAGAGAAACAAGGACATTAAAAAAATGACAAAAGCATCAATAATTAAAGACAAAGGTATGGAAAAGAGAGAGACAAGGACATTAGTCATCTTTTAGAAAAATGAGATGAGACAAGCTCAATAATAGAGGTAGAAGACTTTTGACTTTGGACTTTGTAATTTTTCAAGACACGTTGGAGCAATAATGTTGACAGTTCAGAAAAAAGAAGACCAGATTTTATTAAAGTAGCTGTAATAAAGTAGTAGTTTTATCTAGAAATGGGACAGCTCAGCAAACGGACAAAATTATAAAGTATCTTTTGAAAAGTTTCATGTGACGATGGGGCCCTAAGAGTACCCGGCTGAACTCAAAAGATTCTTCACAATTTTGAAGTCCGCATTTGAAGTCCGTCAGACTCCTATAAATAGCAGTGTTTTGCAGAGAAGGAGGGCATCAGAAAATTAACATCGATCAAGAAGCAAGACACAATCACCAAAAAAGCCTTCAACAAATTCTCTCACCAACCACTCCATATTCCTCTTCCCTTTCACAAAATGCCCCAACTCCTTTCCCCAATGAAATCCTTTGTAATATAACTTCCCTGTAAAATAGTTTTAATCTTTCCAGTAATTTTCTTTTAGTGTGAAGTAGTTTTTCGGGTTCCCCGAAAGGGAAACCTCTCTCCATCTTCAGACATGTAAGTTTTTATCTATGTTTTCTGTACTAATCTCCCTACTATGTAAATTATTTTATGTTCAATATTATGTTGAATTAAAATATTATGTTTGAGTAATTACTTACCTGTTGTTATGAATCTATTACTCTTAGTATATGGTTATTCTCTTAATTTCTTAATGAACACGATGGATTAACCTGTAAATTCCTAGGTGTTTGAAAGGCCGTTTTAATGTCCAAATGATAAAAGGACGATGTTGGCCATGGTAACCGGGGTGTGGTTAAAGAAGACGGATATTAAGAACCAAGATTAAGAGAAAGAGATGAACAGTGTAATAAAGATTCATAACTAAACAGATTTATTTAAAAAAAAAAAAAAAAAAAAAAAAAAAACGAAAAAATGAAAAAACGAAAAATATAAAAATATAAAAATTGGGAGAATAGGCAAAAAATAAGAAAAACACCTACATGATAAGAAGATTCAAGGAGTGAGGAAGTACCGAGTAGGATTGTTTAACATATAAGCTAAAAACCACAATACCATATTTCTATCTTTCTTTCTACAAAAATTAAAACTTATATATTTAGGACTTATATATCTATTGAAACAAAAAATATAACCCTGATAGAAAGATAGCAATATTATGTGGTTTTTACTAATGTTTTAAACAATCCTACTCGGTACTTCCTCACTCCTTGAATCTTCTTATCATGTAGGTGTTTTTCTTATTTTCTGCCTATTCTCCCAATTTTTATAATTTTCGTTTTTTTTTTTTTTTTTTTTTTTTTTTTTTTTTAGAAAAATCTGTTTTAGTTATGAATCTTTATTACACTGTTCATCTCTTTCTCTTAATCTTGGTTCTTAATATTCGTCTTCTTTAACCACACCCCGGTTACCATGGCCAACATCGTCCTTTAATCATTTGGACATTAAAACGGCCTTTCAAACACCTAGGAATTTACAGGTTAATCCATCGAGTTTATTAAGAAATTAAGAGAATAACCATATACTAAGAGTAATAGATTCATAACAACAGGTAAGTAATTACTCAAATATTATCAACATAATATTTTAATTCAACATAATATTGAACATAAAATAATTTACATAGTAGGGAGATTAGTACAGAAAACGTAGATAAAACTTACATGTCTGAAGATGGAGAGAGGTTTCCCTTTCGGGGAACCCGAAAAACTACTTCACACTAAAAGAAAATTACTGGAAAGATTAAAACTATTTTACAGGGAAGTTATATTACAAAGGATTTTATTGGGGAAAGGAGTTGGGGCATTTTGTGAAAGGGAAGAGGAATATGGAGTGGTTGGTGAGAGAATTTGTTGAAGGCTTTTTTGGTGATTGTGTCTTGCTTCTTGATCGATGTTAATTTTCTGATGCCCTCCTTCTCTGCAAAACACTGCTATTTATAGGAGTCTGACGGACTTCAAATGCGGACTTCAAAATTGTGAAGAATCTTTTGAGTTCAGCCGGGTACTCTTAGGGCCCCATCGTCACATGAAACTTTTCAAAAGATACTTTATAATTTTGTCCGTTTGCTGAGCTGTCCCATTTCTAGATAAAACTACTACTTTATTACAGCTACTTTAATAAAATATGGTCTTCTTTTTTCTGAACTGTCAACATTATTGCTCCAACGTGTCTTGAAAAATTACAAAGTCCAAAGTCAAAAGTCTTCTACCTCTATTATTGAGCTTGTCTCATCTCATTTTTCTAAAAGATGACTAATGTCCTTGTCTCTCTCTTTTCCATACCTTTGTCTTTAATTATTGATGCTTTTGTCATTTTTTTAATGTCCTTGTTTCTCTTTTCTATGTCTTTGTCCTCATGATCCACCGAACTAAATCTTCCAAGTCATGACTTTCTTTCTACTTCACTTTGTCTTTTCCTTTCATGACTTTTTCTCTACTTCACCTTTGTCTTTTTCTTTCATCTTTTTCTGAACCATGTCTTTTCAAATCTTTTTTTTTTTTTTTTTAACTGACCTAAGTGTCTAAATTGTGTAGGGCAATTGAGTCAAAACTCATGCCTGAATCTACATCATTTGGATCTTGCGAGTCTTGAAAATTAATATCTTCTCCTTCAAAATCTGAATGGACTGGTGACATCTCTTGTCTTGGAGATAATTCTGGACTAGGATCTTTGACTATATATTTATCTTTTTCTTTTGTCTGAAAAAATCTTTCTAGTGTCTCTTTTACTATATTTTCTATTTTTTCATTTTTCTTCTTTTTTGCAAGTGTGCTTTTCCTTGTAGAAGTCGCTCCTTGCGTAAGTGTCTTTGGTAGTCTCCGTCTGGTTTGGAGAGATGAACATCCCTCGTCTTCAATTTTTGGAAAAGTGACAGCCATTAACGGATTTGATAAGTCTTTACCGGCTACCGTTTGAACCGGACTAGCTGTATCTTTACCCGATACAGTGGGTCTAATTGCATTCATTGGGGAATGCACACCCGTCTCATCCATTTTTTTCTGAGATGGAGAACTCTGAGACTGCATCAATTCGAATTTTAATGCTTGTAGTCTTTGTTCTAATGTCTTCACCTGATCCAAGAGTTGCATTTTTTCTTGAACCAATGTCTCTTTTTGCTGGTTTAGTCTTTTGACTACATCAGTCATGGTAGAACAATGGTCGCAAATGATTATTTTGTCTGTGTCTTTTTGTACATTGTACTGGGGGATTTTGTCTGGGTTTTGTCTGAGAGCTGGAGAAATATAATAATTTGGACCCAATGTCCCTCTAGCATAATCTAATGCTTCAGTAAAATTATTAAATCCCTTAAAAAGAGGTTTTCTTATGTCTTTAATAGAGTCTACAACTTCTATCCAAGTCTGAAAAATACCATTAGTTTTACCGTGAACTACAACATAAAATTTAAATTTTTTGTCTAAATTTCGGTCTGTAAAATATTGACAAAGTGCATTTATAGTGGCTACAAAATGTTTAGCTCCGTCTTTTTTATTACGCGAAATCCATAAATTATCCACTAAGCATCTTTGTTGTCTATCTATTACATATTCTGGTAATACTTTAAAAGTCCAATTTGATGGCTGATAGACTACTAAATTATTGGCTCCGAATTGTATTCTTTCTTCCATAGCATTTCTTTCTAATAAAGATGTAGGTCTAAAATGAAGGTTACCTAATACTGTCTGTCTGTATGTGTCTTGGGTTGAGGCTATGCCTTTCCCCTTGTCTGCTGTCTGAGAACTGGAAGGTCTCATGCTGTCCAAATAAAAAATTTAGTTAGCAGTAATATTTAATCTACTTAATTGATCTGCTAAATTATTATCTTTTCCTTTTATATGTTCAAATTTTAAATTATAAATTGAAATGGTATCTAAAAAATTTAGCCATCGTCTTCTACTACTATTTTTATCATTTATCTTTTGATAGAATTTAACTATAGCTTCACAGTCTGTTCTAACTAGTATTTCTGGTTTATTTAAAATATATAGTCTGAAACTATTTAATCCATATATTACGGCTAAGATTTCTGCATCTATACTACTCATATTTCCTTTTTCTTTATACTTACCACTTTGATAAGCACATATCTTTTCTTCATTTTTATTACTATACTTACTAGGTTTTGCTTTTAATACTGCTCCCCATCCTTCAAAACTACCGTCTGTTTCTATAATTAAATAGTCTGTTTCTAGTGGCATATTTAAATCTGGAATGTTTTTTATTTTTTCTTTTATTTTTTGTACTAATTTAATGTCTTCAGTATTAAAGTGTTTTTGACCATTTGATCCAGTCTTTGAATATAATGGTCCTGCTATTTTTCCTAAATCTTTTATAAAATTTCTAGCATAATTGACTATTCCTAAAAATTTTTGTAATTCTTTAACATTGTCTAACTTGTCTGGCATTTCTAAAGCTTTTTTGGCTATATGAGGTTGTAATTTTATCTTACCTTCTCCTAGTACTACTCCTAAAAAGTTTATATAATTTTTACATAATTCCATTTTCTTTTTACTAATTATTATCCCATTTTCTACAAATAATCTAAATACCGTTTGTAGGTGTCCTAAATGTTCTTTAATATCTTTACTAAATACTAATATA
This sequence comes from Lycium barbarum, assembly GCF_019175385.1. Classification (NCBI taxonomy): domain Eukaryota; kingdom Viridiplantae; phylum Streptophyta; class Magnoliopsida; order Solanales; family Solanaceae; genus Lycium; species Lycium barbarum. The sequence goes on from NC_083341.1 coordinate 79,217,248, forward strand.
TCATCTACATATACTAATACAAACCTTTTATAGTCTCCAAATATACTATCCATTTTTCTTTGAAAAATTGGTGGAGCTGTCTTTAATCCAAATGGCATTACTAACCATTCGAAATGTCCTTCAGGACAGGTGAATGCAGTCCATTCTATACTATCTTCATGCATTCGTACCTGCCAATATCCTGATTTACAATCAAATTTGCTAAATATTTTCTTTCCTTGTATTCTATTTATTAGTTCTGTTTTGTCTGGTAACTTATATCCATCTGTTCTAGTGTTATCATTAAGTCTTTTATAATTTATTACCATTCTTGCTTTTCCTCTTACTATTTCACTATGATTTCTTACCATAAATGCTGATGATCTATGTTTAGAAGTAGATCTCCGTATTACTCCTAAGTCCAATAGTTCTTTTATTTGTACTTTAAAATCTTCTACATCTTGATTTGTTGCTTCAATAGATGCTGTTTTAATTATATAGTCTGGATTTATTATATCTAATTTACATACAATCCTGTTATTTTTCCAGTGTTTTAATGGTTTTTCTCCAATAATTTCTATTTCATCTAGAATTTTTATTATATTATCTAGGTCCTTTTGATTTTTTATTATTCCTATTTTTTCTATTCCTGTTTTAAAATTATATAACTCTGTCTCTATATCTATTAAAGTATAATCTTTTTCTAGCAACTCCTCTTCTTCTAGAATTTCTTTTTCTTCTAAAGTTAAATTTTTTATTTCTTGTTTTTCTTTACAACATGTATTCTTTTCTTCACATTCTTTACAACAACTATCTTTTTTCTTTTGCAGGTCTGTGGTAGGGATCTTTTTATGATGAATCCTTGTTTCAGTCTTAAGAACTTGTACTGGTGTATGAGTAATATTTTTTAAGAAAATTACTCCATCTCTTGTAATCATACAGCTACCATTATTATGTAACATGAAGTCTAATCCTATGACAAAGTCTACATTTATATTAAGGTCTCTTACCCATATCTTATCTATTTTATAACTTGGTTTGTAAAACTCTGAACATGTATTTATAAAGCTAATGTAGGCTTTATGAACATAATGTCTATATATATTATGGGTTCCATCCATTTGCATGGCCGCAACTGGTTTTTCTAGAATTTTTATTAAATTAGGTGGAACTATTCTTTTATTTATTATGCACTTTGTGCACCCTGAATCTACTAATGCTAACGTTTGTATCTCATAATCATCTATTTTAATTCTTGCAAGTATTTTTATTGTTCCTAATTTTTTATCTTCATTACATACTAATGCTTCATGGTCTTCTATGCTCATTAATTCTGCTTGAGATTCTTCTGGTATTATTGTTAATGGTTTCATTATTGGTTGTATATTTGATAATCTTATTTCTTCGTCTTCACTATCTGCTTCTCTTTGTTTTTCTCTTTCTAGGTTACATAATCTGGTTTCTAGTTCATTTATTCTTGTTTCTAATGTTATTATTCTTAGACTAATAGTAGGGTCTTCAATTTTCTTATGAGTTGTTTCTTTATTTATTTTTGTTTTAAATTCTTTTTCTATACATATTGTACATCCTTCTATGTAACAATTTTTACATTTAACTCTTTTGTCTCTACTAGGATACCATTTACAAATGAAACATGCATTATTATCCAATCCTTTATTTCGTTCAAACTCATGGTTACACTCTTCGGCTATATTTGCTAAATTATCCATTGCTTCTAAGTCTAGATTTTCTAATCCTATTTCATTAATTAATTCGTCTGCTTCTGAATCTGATGAGTCTGTTTTGATTTTTTCTTCAGTGTCTACACTTACTATAGAATATATGCTTTCTGTATCTGACATATATTCGTCTACATTTATTAATGTTTCTTGAAAATCTTCAATTAGCTGGGAATTTCTTGTCTTATTATTTATTCTTTTTGGACATGTATTTGCTAAGTGTTCTACACTTCCACAAGTGAAGCATTCTAATTTATTTCTATAATTTCTTTCTGTTCGATATTTTCTTACATGCCTATTTCTATCTAAATAAGGTTTTCTAGCTGATGATTTTCTAAGATAATATTTCTTTCTATTATATTGAGGATAATTTCTATTATACTGCGTTCGGTATTTTTTATGCTTTTTCTTTTTATAATTGTCTTTATCATAACTTTGTGTAGTGTAAACTACGCTTTTACAAAAGTTCATTTCATTTTCTTTTAACTGTTTTTGTATTTGTATATGAGTGCATTTTTCTTGTAGTATATCCATTATATGTTGTATTCTATGTCCTATGGACCACGTTAAATTAGGATTCTGCATTACTCCGTCTCTTTATTCCATCTGTCTTCTATTTCTCTTCCTAAGGCTCCTGGTAGTTTATTAAATAACTTTTTACCTAATTCTTGATCAAATGCATTTCCACTAATAGTACAGTAGTAAAAATAATCGTTTAAAAATTTCTTAATATGAAACCAACTACTTATGCTTAGTTGTTCTAATTTTATTACTGCATTTCTTTGTAGTACTAATAATCCACTATTTGGATCTTCCCCTGTAATTAAAGTATGTATTTTATTAGTAAAATTATATGGGATTGCTCCCATGGATACTAGGTGTTGAAATTCCATTGGAAAATTTTCTTTATAAGCTTCCCATAAAGCTTTGGCTGATTCTCCTAAAAATGTTTCTAAATATTTATACATTGTTTCTGCGTCTGTTTCACTATATGTTTTTATATAGTCTGCTACTACTATTCCTTTCCAAAGATCTATCACTGAATTCCATCTTTGCGGGTCATGTGCTGCTATATTTAATATTTTACCTTTATTACCTCCTTCTTGAAGAATAATGGGTTCTTCTATAGGCATTCTTTTTCCTGATGGTTTAACATTATTTAAAGGTTCTCCTCCTGTTCTAAAAACTCTTCTTCTAGGTACATTTCCTGTGCTAGTATCTATAGTATATTGTTCTCCTGTTGTTCTTTGAAATGGACTAGAACTAGATGCACTAGATTCCATTAATTCTTTTTGACTTATTATAGAGTCTATTTCTAGTTCGTCATCACTGTTTTGCATGTCTTCTAATATTTTATCAAAATTGTCTGATTTTCTTTGGTTTATCTGTTCTACTCTATATCCCCAATTATCAGTTCGGGCTTCACATAATTTAAAGTGACTTATGGTTTCTTCTATTGTTAATTCTCCTAACTTACATCCTTTACATTTAAAAAGCATATTTTTGTTTTCTTTTTGAAGTCTTTTTGCTTTTTCTATAGCTTCGTCTACCGCAAACTCGTCTTGTATTAATTCTATATTCATAAAAGTTGTGTCTGTAATTTCATTTTCGTCTAGAGTACTTTCTTCTTCTATGTCTTTTTGTGGCATATAATTATAATTAGTAAAACGTACAGATGTCTCTCCCTTAGAATTAGTGTACATTAGGTGGGATTCTGGCTGTAAAATCTTTTTTGTATTAAAATCCTCTAGATTCCATTCCATCCCTGCATATTCTTCAGGATTTATTTTTATAGGCTTTATTAGTCTTATTCCTTTATTTCCCATTATTTCTACTACATCTTCTACCTTAATTTTAAATTTTGTATTACTATTATTAGTCATTTTCCCTAGAAATCCTACGCATATTAATAAATTATTACCGTCACACATCTCTTCATATCCCTTGGTCTGTATTCCTATTTTTATGTGCTTTCCAAATTCTGCTAAATTCATTATAAAATCTGGGCTAATATAAAATATTCCTCCATTATTTGTCATGTCTACTTCCGTTAGTCCTATTATTGATTTTTTCATGTCTGACCATCTATCGTCATAAATTACTATTAAAACTTTAGTTCCTAAGTTCTTTCTAGTTAGTCCTTTTAATCCTACTACTATTAATCCCATATGCATTAAACTTCTTCTAGTATTTTTTATTTGTCTCACAGCTACTGGGTCTATTAAATTTATGGTAGTAATTTTATTTCCTATGGCTGATATTTGTTGTTCTCTATAATGTCTTTATAATTGAGTTGTACTTGAAAACTGTCTTATATTATATAGAGTTTTTGGATTTAACAGTTTCAATTGGTTTTGTTGAAAAATTTGTATATCTCTATCTACGTCTATTACCTCACTTAACTGCTGATTATTTTCTTCTGGGGTTCTTCTATTTAAAATTCTTGATAAGAAATTATTACTTATTCTATTATCTGAAAAATTTACTCTTTATCTTTCTTGCCTTTCTGATCCTCCTTCGTTTCTTTGTCTAGTTGAAAGAAGGTCCATTTTTGTGGTTTTCTAAGTACTTTAACTTTTTCTTTTTGAGGTGTTATTTCTACCTTTTTTAATTGGTCTATTAATTCGTCAACTTCTTTATTTTTAAACGTCTCTTTATCTCTTTCTTTTGTTGTTCAGTTAACCACGAAATGCGTTCGTCTAATAATTCTAACCTTGGTATTATTTTTTCTATTTTCTTTATTATTTCTAATATTAATGAAATTGTAGTAGTATTTTGTTGTATTATTATTTGGTCCGATTTAGCGCTAGGTATATAATCTTTATAGTCTGCTGGTAAAGGTATAGATTTTTCTATTAATTTTGAGGCTTCTTCTTGAACTAATGTTGGTCTACTCATGAAAGAGTGATTTCTTTTAGTTCTGCTACTGTCTTTTTTAATTCTCTAATGTCACTTGTTAAAACTTCTACTTGTTGTGTTATTTTAGAGACTATGTGGGTTGTTTTTAGTTCTATTTCTTTTGGTTTTTCTATAATAACTTTAACTAACTTTTCTATTTCCGTTTTTGTAGGTAATTTTTCTAGATTAAATTTATTAACTAGAGTCTGAACTTTCTTTTCTAATTCTAATTCTTGTGTTTTTAAGTAATCTAGGTTTTGTTCTAATTTTTCAAACGTTTTCTTTTGCTTAGTCTGAGATGTAGCTACTACTTCTAATATTCTAGTAATATCTTTATTATTTTCTTGTATTTTTTCACTGAAATTTATGACTAAATCTACTAATGTATTTAACTGTTTGTCTTCACTATGTAATATATGATCTCCGTTACTAAAGTTACACTTTATAATACTATGGTCTGTTAATGCTCTATACTTCTTTTCTGGGTATATTTTTAAGTCTAAGTATTCTAGATTTTTTAAGATATCTATCTCTCTAGCTTTATTTATTATCCTAACGGGATTTTTATTTTACAAACTTATTTCTGATGTTCTATACTAGTTGTAAGTCTTTCTATATCTTCTCTTATACCGTGTAATTCCCAAGTTATAGCAGAGATTGTTTCTTCGTTAATCTGACTTTGTAAAAGTCTATTTTGTATTAGTGATGATAATGTTTCTGAATTTATTATCTCTAAATATGCACTTAAGGCTTTTTCTACTTGTAGATATTCTCGTCTTTTTTTTATATCTCTATATAAATACCAATGATTAATTTGTATTTGTCTAACAAAAGGTAGTGTTCTCATGCAATTAATATGGTCTAAATCGTTTTTGGTTTTTTGAGGTTTTTCTAGATTTTATATATCGTAGTAATTTATATTCTAATCCTGATATTATATCTATTAACTCTAACTGATTTTCTTTGGTACTGCTTAATTTAATATATTCTGGATATAATTTTTCTAACTCTTGTTTTACAGCTAAATAATTATCTTTCATTACCCAAAAAAAAAAAAAGTAAAAACTAGTTTATATTTTTGTCTAAAATATGGGTTTAAAATACAGATTTAGGTCCAAAAATTTTCTCGCTCTGATACCAAAAAGGTATAGGGGGTTATATTTTTTGTTTCAATAGATATTTTTGTAGAAAGAAAGATAGAAATATGGTATTGTGGTTTTTAGCTTATATGTTAAACAATCCTACTCGGTACTTCCTCACTCCTTGAATCTTCTTATCATGTAGGTGTTTTTCTTATTTTCTGCCTATTCTCCCAATTTTTATATTTTTATATTTTTCGTTTTTTTCATTTTTTCGTTTTTTTTTTTTTTAAATAAATCTGTTTAGTTATGAATCTTTATTACACTGTTCATCTCTTTCTCTTAATCTTGGTTCTTAATATCCGTCTTCTTTAACCACACCCCGGTTACCATGGCCAACATCGTCCTTTATCATTTGGACATTAAAACGGCCTTTCAAACACCTAGCAATTTACAGGTTAATCCATCGAGTTCATTAAGAAATTAAGAGAATAACCATATACTAAGAGTAATAGATTCATAACAACAGGTAAGTAATTACTCAAACATAATATTTTAATTCAACATAATATTGAACATAAAATAATTTACATAGTAGGGAGATTAGTACAGAAAACATAGATAAAAACTTACATGTCTGAAGATGGAGAGAGGTTTCCCTTTCGGGGAACCCGAAAAACTACTTCACACTAAAAGAAAATTACTGGAAAGATTAAAACTATTTTACAGGGAAGTTATATTACAAAGGATTTCATTGGGGAAAGGAGTTGGGGCATTTTGTGAAAGGGAAGAGGAATATGGAGTGGTTGGTGAGAGAATTTGTTGAAGGCTTTTTTGGTGATTGTGTCTTGCTTCTTGATCGATGTTAATTTTCTGATGCCCTCCTTCTCTGCAAAACACTGCTATTTATAGGAGTCTGACGGACTTCAAATGCGGACTTCAAAATTGTGAAGAATCTTTTGAGTTCAGCCGGGTACTCTTAGGGCCCCATCGTCACATGAAACTTTTCAAAAGATACTTTATAATTTTGTCCGTTTGCTGAGCTGTCCCATTTCTAGATAAAACTACTACTTTATTACAACTACTTTAATAAAATCTGGTCTTCTTTTTTCTGAACTGTCAACATTATTGCTCCAACGTGTCTTGAAAAATTACAAAGTCCAAAGTCAAAAGTCTTCTACCTCTATTATTGAGCTTGTCTCATCTCATTTTTCTAAAAGATGACTAATGTCCTTGTCTCTCTCTTTTCCATACCTTTGTCTTTAATTATTGATGCTTTTGTCATTTTTTTAATGTCCTTGTTTCTCCTTTCTATGTCTTTGTCCTCATGATCCACCGAACTAAATCTTTCAAGTCATGACTTTCTTTCTACTTCACTTTGTCTTTTCCTTTCATGACTTTTTCTCTACTTCACCTTTGTCTTTTTCTTTCATCTTTTTCTGAACCATGTCTAACCATGTCTTTTCAAATCTCTGTTTTTTTTTTTTTTAACTGATCTAAGTGTCTAAATTGTGTAGGGCAATTGAGTCAAAACTCATGCCTGAATCTACATCATTTGGATCTTGCGAGTCTTGAAAATTAATATCTTCTCCTTCAAAATCTGAATGGACTGGTGACATCTCTTGTCTTGGAGATAATTCTGGACTAGGATCTTTGACTATATATTTATCTTTTTCTTTTGTCTGAAAAAATCTTTCTAGTGTCTCTTTTACTATATTTTCTATTTTTTCATTTTTCTTCTTTTTTGCAAGTGTGCTTTTCCTTGTAGAAGCCGCTCCTTGCGTAAGTGTCTTTGGTATTCTCCGTCTGGTTTGGAGAGATGAACATCCCTCGTCTTCACTTTTTGGAAAAGTGACAGCCATTAACGGATTTGATAAGTCTTTACCGGCTACCGTTTGAACCGGACTAGCTGTATCTTTACCCGATACAGTGGGTCTAATTGCATTCATTGGGGAATGCACACCCGTCTCATCCATTTTTTTCTGAGATGGAGAACTCTGAGACTGCATCAATTCGAATTTTAATGCTTGTAGTCTTTGTTCTAATGTCTTCACCTGATCCAAGAGTTGCATTTTTTCTTGAACCAATGTCTCTTTTTGCTGGTTTAGTCTTTTGACTACATCAGTCATGGTAGAACAATGGTCGCAAAAGATTATTTTGTCTGTGTCTTTTTGTACATTGTACTGGGGGATTTTGTCTGGGTTTTGTCTGAGAGCTGGAGAAATATAATAATTTGGACCCAATGTCCCTCTAGCATAATCTAATGCTTCAGTAAAATTATTAAATCCCTTAAAAAGAGGTTTTCTTATGTCTTTAATAGAGTCTACAACTTCTATCCAAGTCTGAAAAATATCATTAGTTTTACCGTGAACTACAACATAAAATTTAAATTTTTTGTCTAAATTTCGGTCTGTAAAATATTGACAAAGTGCATTTATAGTGGCTACAAAATGTTTAGCTCCGTCTTTTTTATTACGCGAAATCCATAAATTATCCACTAAGCATCTTTGTTGTCTATCTATTACATATTCTGGTAATACTTTAAAAGTCCAATTTGATGGCTGATAGACTACTAAATTATTGGCTCCGAATTGTATTCTTTCTTCCATAGCATTTCTTTCTAATAAAGATGTAGGTCTAAAATGAAGGTTACCTAATACTGTCTGTCTGTATGTGTCTTGGGTTGAGGCTATGCCTTTCCCCTTGTCTGCTGTCTGAGAACTGGAAGGTCTCATGCTGTCCAAATAAAAAATTTAGTTAGCAGTAATATTTAATCTACTTAATTGATCTGCTAAATTATTATCTTTTCCTTTTATATGTTCAAATTTTAAATTATAAATTGAAATGGTATCTAAAAAATTTAGCCATCGTCTTCTACTACTATTTTTATCATTTATCTTTTGATAGAATTTAACTATAGCTTCACAGTCTGTTCTAACTAGTATTTCTGGTTTATTTAAAATATATAGTCTGAAACTATTTAATCCATATATTACGGCTAAGATTTCTGCATCTATACTACTCATATTTCCTTTTTCTTTATACTTACCACTTTGATAAGCACATATCTTTTCTTCATTTTTATTACTATACTTACTAGGTTTTGCTTTTAATACTGCTCCCCATCCTTCAAAACTACCGTCTGTTTCTATAATTAAATAGTCTGTTTCTAGTGGCATATTTAAATCTGGAATGTTTTTTATTTTTTCTTTTATTTTTTGTACTAATTTAATGTCTTCAGTATTAAAGTGTTTTTGACCATTTGATCCAGTCTTTGAATATAATGGTCCTGCTATTTTTCCTAAATCTTTTATAAAATTTCTAGCATAATTGACTATTCCTAAAAATTTTTGTAATTCTTTAACATTGTCTAACTTGTCTGGCATTTCTAAAGCTTTTTTGGCTATATGAGGTTGTAATTTTATCTTACCTTCTCCTAGTACTACTCCTAAAAAGTTTATATAATTTTTACATAATTCCATTTTCTTTTTACTAATTATTATCCCATTTTCTACAAATAATCTAAATACCGTTTGTAGGTGTCCTAAATGTTCTTTAATATCTTTACTAAATACTAATATATCATCTACATATACTAATACAAACCTTTTATAGTCTCCAAATATACTATCCATTTTTCTTTGAAAAATTGGTGGAGCTGTCTTTAATCCAAATGGCATTACTAACCATTCGAAATGTCCTTCAGGACAGGTGAATGCAGTCCATTCTATACTATCTTCATGCATTCGTACCTGCCAATATCCTGATTTACAATCAAATTTGCTAAATATTTTCTTTCCTTGTATTCTATTTATTAGTTCTGTTTTGTCTGGTAACTTATATCCATCTGTTCTAGTGTTATCATTAAGTCTTTTATAATTTATTACCATTCTTGCTTTTCCTCTTACTATTTCACTATGATTTCTTACCATAAATGCTGCTGATCTATGTTTAGAAGTAGATCTCCGTATTACTCCTAAGTCCAATAGTTCTTTTATTTGTACTTTAAAATCTTCTACATCTTGATTTGTTGCTTCAATAGATGCTGTTTTAATTATATAGTCTGGATTTATTATATCTAATTTACATACAATCCTGTTATTTTTCCAGTGTCTTAATGGTTTTTCTCCAATAATTTCTATTTCATCTAGAATTTTTATTATATTATCTAGGTCCTTTTGATTTTTTATTATTCCTATTTTTTCTATTCCTGTTTTAAAATTATATAACTCTGTCTCTATATCTATTAAAGTATAATCTTTTTCTAGCAACTCCTCTTCTTCTAGAATTTCTTTTTCTTCTAAAGTTAAATTTTTTATTTCTTGTTTTTCTTTACAACATGTATTCTTTTCTTCACATTCTTTACAACAACTATCTTTTTTCTTTTGCAGGTCTGTGGTAGGGATCTTTTTATGACGAATCCTTGTTTCAGTCTTAAGAACTTGTACTGGTGTATGAGTAATATTTTTTAAGAAAATTACTCCATCTCTTGTAATCATACAGCTACCATTATTATGTAACATGAAGTCTAATCCTATGACAAAGTCTACATTTATATTAAGGTCTCTTACCCATATCTTATCCATTTTATAACTTGGTTTGTAAAACTCTGAACATGTATTTATAAAGCTAATGTAGGCTTTATGAACATAATGTCTATATATATTATGGGTTCCATCCATTTGCATGGCCGCAACTGGTTTTTCTAGAATTTTTATTAAATTAGGTGGACTATTCTTTTATTTATTATGCACTTTGTGCACCCTGAATCTACTAATGCTAACGTTTGTATCTCATAATCATCTATTTTAATTCTTGCAAGTATTTTTATTGTTCCTAATTTTTTATCTTCATTACATACTAATGCTTCATGGTCTTCTATGCTCATTAATTCTGCTTGAGATTCTTCTGGTATTATTGTTAATGGTTTCATTATTGGTTGTATATTTGATAATCTTATTTCTTCGTCTTCACTATCTGCTTCTCTTTGTTTTTCTCTTTCTAGGTTACATAATCTGGTTTCTAGTTCATTTATTCTTGTTTCTAATGTTATTATTCTTAGACTAATAGTAGGGTCTTCAATTTTCTTATGAGTTGTTTCTTTATTTATTTTTGTTTTAAATTCTTTTTCTATACATATTGTACATCCTTCTATGTAACAATTTTTACATTTAACTCTTTTGTCTCTACTAGGATACCATTTACAAAAGAAACATGCATTACTATCCAATCCTTTATTTCGTTCAAACTCATGGTTACAGTCTTCGGCTATATTTGCTAAATTATCCATGGCTTCTAAGTCTAGATTTTCTAATCCTATTTCATTAATTAATTCGTCTGCTTCTGAGTCTGATGAATCTGTTTTGATTTTTTCTTCAGTGTCTACACTTACTATAGAATATATGCTTTCTGTATCTGACATATACTCGTCTACATTTATTAATGTTTCTTGAAAATCTTCAATTAGCTGGGAATTTCTTGTCTTATTATTTATTCTTTTTGGACATGTATTTGCTAAGTGTTCTACACTTCCACAAGTGAAGCATTCTTATTTCTATAATTTCTTTCTGTTCGGTACTTTCTTACATGCCTATTTCTGTCTAAATAAGGTTTTCTAGCTGATGATTTTCTAAGATAATATTTCTTTCTATTATATTGAGGATAATTTCTATTATACTGCGTTCGATATTTTTTATGCTTTTTCTTTTTATAATTGTCTTTATCATAACTTTGTGTCGTGTAAACTACGCTTTTACAAAAGTTCATTTCATTTTCTTTTAACTGTTTTTGTATTTGTATATGAGTACATTTTTCTTGTAGTATATCCATTATATGTTGTATCCTATGTCCTATGGACCACGTTAAATTAGGATTCTGCATTACTCCGTCTCTCTTATTCCATCTCTCTTCTATTTCTCTTCCTAAGGCTCCTGGTAGTTTATTAAATAACTTTTTACCTAATTCTTGATCAAATGCATTTCCACTAATAGTACAGTAGTAAAAATAATCGTTTAAAAATTTCTTAATATGAAACCAACTACTTATGCTTAGTTGTTCTAATTTTATTACTGCATTTCTTTGTAGTACTAATAATCCACTATTTGGATCTTCCCCTGTAATTAAAGTATGTATTTTATTAGTAAAATTATATGGGTTTGCTCCCATGGATACTAGGTGTTGAAATTCCATTGGAAAATTTTCTTTATAAGCTTCCCATAAAGCTTTGGCTGATTCTCCTAAAAATGTTTCTAAATATTTATACATTGTTTCTGCGTCTGTTTCACTATATGTTTTTATATAGTCTGCTACTACTATTCCTTTCCAAAGATCTATCACTGAATTCCATCTTTGCGGGTCATGTGCTGCTATATTTAATATTTTACCTTTATTACCTCCTTCTTGAAGAATAATGGGTTCTTTTATAGGCATTCTTTTTCCTGATGGTTTAACATTATTTAAAGGTTCTCCTCCTGTTCTAAAAACTCTTCTTCTAGGTACATTTCCTGTGCTAGTATCTATAGTATATTGTTCTCCTGTTGTTCTTTGAAATGGACTGGAACTAGATGCACTAGATTCCATTAATTCTTTTTGGCTTATTATAGAGTCTATTTCTAGTTCGTCATCACTGTTTTGCATGTCTTCTAATATTTTATCAAAATCGTCTGATTTTCTTTGGTTTATCTGTTCTACTCTATATCCCCAATTATCAGTTCGGGCTTCACATAATTTAAAGTGACTTATGGTTTCTTCTATTGTTAATTCTCCTAACTTACATCCTTTACATTTAAAAAGCATATTTTTGTTTTCTTTTTGAAGTCTTTTTGCTTTTTCTATAGCTTCGTCTACCGCAAACTCGTCTTGTATTAATTCTATATTCATAAAAGTTGTGTCTGTAATTTCATTTTCGTCTAGAGTACTTTCTTCTTCTATGTCGTTTTGTGGCATATAATTATAATTAGTAAAACGTACAGATGTCTCTCCCTTAGAATTAGTGTACATTAGGTGAGATTCTGGCTGTAAGATCTTTTTTGTATTAAAATCCTCTAGATTCCATTCCATCCCTGCATATTCTTCAGGGTTTATTTTTATAGGCTTTATTAGTCTTATTCCTTTATTTCCCATCATTTCTACTACATCTTCTACCTTAATTTTAAATTTTGTATTACTATTATTAGTCATTTTTCCTAGAAATCCTATGCATATTAATAAATTATTACCGTCACACATCTCTTCATATCCCTTGGTCTGTATTCCTATTTTTATGTGCTTTCCAAATTCTGCTAAATTCATTATAAAATCTGGGCTAATATAAAATATTCCTCCATTATTTGTCATGTCTATTTCCGTTAGTCCTATTATTGATTTTTTCATGTCTGACCATCTATCGTCATAAATTACTATTAAAGCTTTGGTTCCTAAGTTTTTTCTAGTTAGTCCTTTTAATCCTACTACTATTAATAATATATGCATTAAACTTCTTCCAGTATTTTTTATTTGTCTTACGGCTACTGGGTCTATTAAATTTATGGTAGTAATTTTAGTTCCTATGGCTGATATTTGTTCTTCTCTATAATGTCTATATAATTGAGCTGTACTTGAAAACTGTCTTATATTATATAGAGTTTTTGGATTTAACAGTTTCAATTGGTTTTGTTGGAAAATTTGTATATCTCTATCTACGTCTATTACCTCACTTAACTGTTGATTATTTTCTTCTGGAGTTCTTCTATTTAAAATTCTTGATAAGAAATTATTACTTATTCTATTATCTGAAAAATTTACTCTTTGTCTTTCTTGCCTTTCTGATCCTCCTTCGTTTCTTTGTCTAGTTGAAAGAAGGTCCATTTTTGTGGTTTTCTAAGTACTTTAACTTTGTCTTTTTGAGGTGTTATTTCTACCTTTTTTAATTGGTCTATTAATTCGTCAACTTCTTTATTTTTAAACGTCTCTTTATTTTTTTCTCTTTGTTGTTCAGTTAACCACGAAATGCGTTCGTCTAATAATTCTAACCTTGGTACTATTTTTTCTATTTTCTTTATTATTTCTAATATTAATGAAATTGTAGTAGTATTTTGTTGTATTATTATTTGGTCCGATTTAGCGCTAGGTATATAATCTTTATAGTCTGCTGGTAAAGGTATAGATTTTTCTATTAATTTCGCGGCTTCTTGTTGAGCTAATGTTGATCTACTCATGAAAGAGTGATTTCTTTTAGTTCTGCTACTGTCTTTTTTAATTCTCTAATGTCACTAGTTAAAATTTCTATTTGTTGTGTTATTTTAGAGACTATGTGGGTTGTTTTTAATTCTATTTCTTTTGGTTTTTCTATAATAACTTTAACTAACTTTTCTATTTCTGTTTTTGTAGGTAATTTTTCTAGATTAAATTTATTAACTAGAGTCTGAACTTTCTTTTCTAATTCTAATTCTTGTGTTTTTAAGTAGTCTAGGTTTTGTTCTAATTTTTCAAAGGTTTTCTTTTGCTTAGTCTGAGATGTAGTTACTACTTCTAATATTCTAGCGATATCTTTATTATTTTCTTGTGTTTTTTCACTGAAATTTATGACTAAATCTACTAATGTATTTAACTGTTTGTCTTCACTATGTAATATATGATCTCCGTTACTAAAGTTACACTTTATAATACTATGGTCTGTTAATGCTCTATACTTCTTTTCTGGGTATATTTTTAAGTCTAAGTATTCTAGATTTTTTAAGATATCTATCTCTCTAGCTTTATTTATTATGCTAACGGGATTTTTATTTTACAAACTTGTTTCTGATGTTCTATACTAGTTGTAAGTCTTTCTATATCTTCTTTTATACCGTGTAATTCCCAAGTTATAGCAGAGATTGTTTCTTCGTTAATCTGACTTAGTAAAAGTCTATTTTGTATTAGTGATGATAATGTTTCTGAATTTATTATTTCTAAATATGCACTTAGGGCTTTTTCTACTTGTTGATTCTCTCGTCTTTTCTTTATATCTCTATATAAATACCAATGATTAATTTGTATTTGTCTGACAAAGGGTAGTGTTCTCATACAATCAATATGGTCTAAATCGCTTTTGGTTTTTTAAAGTTTTTCTAGATTTTATATATCGTAGTAATTTATATTCTAATCCTGATATTATATCTATTAACTCTTGTAGTCTTAACTGATTTTCTTTGGTACTGCTTAATTTAATATATTCTGGATATAGTTTTTCTAACTCTTGTTTTACAGCTAAATAATTATTTTTCATTACCCAAAAAAAAATAAAAAGTAAAAACTAGTTTATATTTTTGTCTAAATATGGGTTTAAAATACAGATTTAGGTCCAAAATTCTTCTCGCTCTGATACCAAAAGGGTATAGGGGGTTATATTTTTTGTTTCAATAGATATTTTTGTAGAAAGAAAGATAGAAATATGGTATTGTGGTTTTTAGCTTATATGTTAAACAATCCTACTCGGTACTTCCTCACTCCTTGAATCTTCTTATCATGTAGGTGTTTTTCTTATTTTCTGCCTATTTTCCCAATTTTTATATTTTTATATTTTTCGTTTTTTCATTTTTTCGTTTTTTTTTTTTTTTTTTTTTTTTTTTTTAAATAAATCTGTTTAGTTATGAATCTTTATTACACTGTTCATCTCTTTCTCTTAATCTTGGTTCTTAATATCCGTCTTCTTTAATCACACCCCGGTTACCATGGCCAACATCGTCCTTTTATCATTTGGACATTAAAACGGCCTTTCAAACACCTAGGAATTTACAGGTTAATCCATCGAGTTCATTAAGAAATTAAGAGAATAACCATATACTAAGAGTAATAGATTCATAACAACAGGTAAGTAATTACTCAAACATAATATTTTAATTCAACATAATATTGAACATAAAATAATTTACATAGTAGAGAGATTAGTACAGAAAACATAGATAAAAACTTACATGTCTGAAGATGGAGAGAGGTTTCCCTTTCGGGGAACCCGAAAAACTACTTCACACTAAAAGAAAATTACTGGAAAGATTAAAACTATTTTACAGGGAAGTTATATTACAAAGGATTTCATTGGGGAAAGGAGTTGGGCATTTTGTGAAAGGGAAGAGGAATATGGAGTGGTTGGTGAGAGAATTTGTTGAAGGCTTTTTTGGTGATTGTGTCTTGCTTCTTGATCGATGTTAATTTTCTGATGCCCTCCTTCTCTGCAAAACACTGCTATTTATAGGAGTCTGACGGACTTCAAATGCGGACTTCAAATTTGTGAAGAATCTTTTGAGTTCAGTCGGGTACTCTTAGGGCCCCATCGTCACATGAAACTTTTCAAAAGATACTTTATAATTTTGTCCGTTTGCTGAGCTGTCCCATTTCTAGATAAAACTACTACTTTATTACAGCTACTTTAATAAAATCTGGTCTTCTTTTTTCTGAACTGTCAACATTATTGCTCCAACGTGTCTTGAAAAATTACAAAGTCCAAAGTCAAAAGTCTTCTACCTCTATTATTGAGCTTGTCTCATCTCATTTTTCTAAAAGATGACTAATGTCCTTGTCTCTCTCTTTTCCATACCTTTGTCTTTAATTATTGATGCTTTTGTCATTTTTTTAATGTCCTTGTTTCTCCTTTCTATGTCTTTGTCCTCATGATCCACCGAACTAAATCTTCCAAGTCATGACTTTCTTTCTACTTCACTTTGTCTTTTCCTTTCATGACTTTTTCTCTACTTCACCTTTGTCTTTTTCTTTCATCTTTTTCTGAACCATGTCTTTTCAAATCTTTTTTTTTTTTTTTTTTTTACTGATCTAAGTGTCTAAATTGTGTAGGGCAATTGAGTCAAAACTCATGCCTGAATCTACATCATTTGGATCTTGCGAGTCTTGAAAATTAATATCTTCTCCTTCAAAATCTGAATGGACTGGTGACATCTCTTGTCTTGGAGATAATTCTGGACTAGGATCTTTGACTATATATTTATCTTTTTCTTTTGTCTGAAAAAATCTTTCTAGTGTCTCTTTTACTATATTTTCTATTTTTTCATTTTTCTTTTTTTTTGCAAGTGTGCTTTTCCTTGTAGAAGCCGCTCCTTGCGTAAGTGTCTTTGGTAGTCTCCGTCTGGTTTGGAGAGATGAACATCCCTCGTCTTCACTTTTTGGCAAAGTGACAGCCATTAACGGATTTGATAAGTCTTTACCGGCTACCGTTTGAACCGGACTAGCTGTATCTTTACCCGATACAGTGGGTCTAATTGCATTCATTGGGGAATGCACACCCGTCTCATCCATTTTTTTCTGAGATGGAGAACTCTGAGACTGCATCAATTCGAATTTTAATGCTTGTAGTCTTTGTTCTAATGTCTTCACCTGATCCAAGAGTTGCATTTTTTCTTGAACCAATGTCTCTTTTTGCTGGTTTAGTCTTTTGACTACATCAGTCATGGTAGAACAATGGTCGCAAAAGATTATTTTGTCTGTGTCTTTTTGTACATTGTACTGGGGGATTTTGTCTGGGTTTTGTCTGAGAGCTGGAGAAATATAATAATTTGGACCCAATGTCCCTCTAGCATAATCTAATGCTTCAGTAAAATTATTAAATCCCTTAAAAAGAGGTTTTCTTATGTCTTTAATAGAGTCTACAACTTCTATCCAAGTCTGAAAAATACCATTAGTTTTACCGTGAACTACAACATAAAATTTAAATTTTTTGTCTAAATTTCGGTCTGTAAAATATTGACAAAGTGCATTTATAGTGGCTACAAAATGTTTAGCTCCGTCTTTTTTATTACGCGAAATCCATAAATTATCCACTAAGCATCTTTGTTGTCTATCTATTACATATTCTGGTAATACTTTAAAAGTCCAATTTGATGGCTGATAGACTACTAAATTATTGGCTCCGAATTGTATTCTTTCTTCCATAGCATTTCTTTCTAATAAAGATGTAGGTCTAAAATGAAGGTTACCTAATATTGTCTGTCTGTATGTGTCTTGGGTTGAGGCTATGCCTTTCCCCTTGTCTGCTGTCTGAGAACTGGAAGGTCTCATGCTGTCCAAATAAAAAATTTAGTTAGCAGTAATATTTAATCTACTTAATTGATCTGCTAAATTATTATCTTTTCCTTTTATATGTTCAAATTTTAAATTATAAATTGAAATGGTATCTAAAAAATTTAGCCATCGTCTTCTACTACTATTTTTATCATTTATCTTTTGATAGAATTTAACTATAGCTTCACAGTCTGTTCTAACTAGTATTTCTGGTTTATTTAAAATATATAGTCTGAAACTATTTAATCCATATATTACGGCTAAGATTTCTGCATCTATACTACTCATATTTCCTTTTTCTTTATACTTACCACTTTGATAAGCACATATCTTTTCTTCATTTTTATTACTATACTTACTAGGTTTTGCTTTTAATACTGCTCCCCATCCTTCAAAACTACCGTCTGTTTCTATAATTAAATAGTCTGTTTCTAGTGGCATATTTAAATCTGGAATGTTTTTTATTTTTTCTTTTATTTTTTGTACTAATTTAATGTCTTCAGTATTAAAGTGTTTTTGACCATTTGATCCAGTCTTTGAATATAATGGTCCTGCTATTTTTCCTAAATCTTTTATAAAATTTCTAGCATAATTGACTATTCCTAAAAAATTTTGTAATTCTTTAACATTGTCTAACTTGTCTGGCATTTCTAAAGCTTTTTTGGCTATATGAGGTTGTAATTTTATCTTACCTTCTCCTAGTACTACTCCTAAAAAGTTTATATAATTTTTACATAATTCCATTTTCTTTTTACTAATTATTATCCCATTTTCTACAAATAATCTAAATACCGTTTGTAGGTGTCCTAAATGTTCTTTAATATCTTTACTAAATACTAATATATCATCTACATATACTAATACAAACCTTTTATATTCTCCAAATATACTATCCATTTTTCTTTGAAAAATTGGTGGAGCTGTCTTTAATCCAAATGGCATTACTAACCATTCGAAATGTCCTTCAGGACAGGTGAATGCAGTGGATTCTATACTATCTTCATGCATTCGTACCTGCCAATATCCTGATTTACAATCAAATTTGCTAAATATTTTCTTTCCTTGTATTCTATTTATTAGTTCTGTTTTGTCTGGTAACTTATATCCATCTGTTCTAGTGTTATCATTAAGTCTTTTATAATTTATTACCATTCTTGCTTTTCCTCTTACTATTTCACTATGATTTCTTACCATAAATGCTGCTGATCTATGTTTAGAAGTAGATCTCCGTATTACTCCTAAGTCCAATAGTTCTTTTATTTGTACTTTAAAATCTTCTACATCTTGATTTGTTGCTTCAATAGATGCTGTTTTAATTATATAGTCTGGATTTATTATATCTAATTTACATACAATCCTGTTATTTTTCCAGTGTCTTAATGGTTTTTCTCCAATAATTTCTATTTCATCTAGAATTTTTATTATATTATCTAGGTCCTTTTGATTTTTTATTATTCCTATTTTTTCTATTCCTGTTTTAAAATTATATAACTCTGTCTCTATATCTATTAAAGTATAATCTTTTTCTAGCAACTCCTCTTCTTCTAGAATTTCTTTTTCTTCTAAAGTTAAATTTTTTATTTCTTGTTTTTCTTTACAACATGTATTCTTTTCTTCACATTCTTTACAACAACTATCTTTTTTCTTTTGCAGGTCTGTGGTAGGGATCTTTTTATGACGAATCCTTGTTTCAGTCTTAAGAACTTGTACTGGTGTATGAGTAATATTTTTTAAGAAAATTACTCCATCTCTTGTAATCATACAGCTACCATTATTATGTAACATGAAGTCTAATCCTATGACAAAGTCTACATTTATATTAAGGTCTCTTACCCATATCTTATCCATTTTATAACTTGGTTTGTAAAACTCTGAAAGGTTTGTATTAGTATATGTAGATGATATATTAGTAGTTAGTAAAGATATTAAAGAACATTTAGGACACCTACAAACGGTATTTAGATTATTTGTAGAAAATGGGATAATAATTAGTAAAAAGAAAATGGAATTATGTAAAAATTATATAAACTTTTTAGGAGTAGTACTAGGAGAAGGTAAGATAAAATTACAACCTCATATAGCCAAAAAAGCTTTAGAAATGCCAGACAAGTTAGACAATGTTAAAGAATTACAAAATTATTTAGGAATAGTCAATTATGCTAGAAATTTTATAAAAGATTTAGGAAAAATAGCAGGACCATTATATTCAAAGACTGGATCAAATGGTCAAAAACACTTTAATACTGAAGACATTAAATTAGTACAAAAAATAAAAGAAAAAATAAAAAACATTCCAGATTTAAATATGCCACTAGAAACAGACTATTTAATTATAGAAACAGACGGTAGTTTTGAAGGATGGGGAGCAGTATTAAAAGCAAAACCTAGTAAGTATAGTAATAAAAATGAAGAAAAGATATGTGCTTATCAAAGTGGTAAGTATAAAGAAAATGGAGTGGGAAGTTATATTACAAAGGATTTCATTGGGGAAAGGAGTTGGGGCATTTTGTGAAAGGGAAGAGGAATATGGAGTGGTTGGTGAGAGAATTTGTTGAAGGCTTTTTTGGTGATTGTGTCTTGCTTCTTGATCGATGTTAGACTACAAGAGTTAATAGATATAATATCAGGATTAGAATATAAATTACTACGATATATAAAATCTAGAAAAACCTCAAAAAACCAAAAACGATTTAGACCATATTAATTGCATGAGAACACTACCTTTTGTTAGACAAATACAAATTAATCATTGGTATTTATATAGAGATATAAAAAAAAGACGAGAATATCTACAAGTAGAAAAAGCCTTAAGTGCATATTTAGAAATAATAAATTCAGAAACATTATCATCACTAATACAAAATAGACTTTTACAAAGTCAGATTAACGAAGAAACAATTTCTGCTATAACTTGGGAATTACACGGTATAAGAGAAGATATAGAAAGACTTACAACTAGTATAGAACATCAGAAACAAGTTTGTAAAATAAAAATCCCGTTAGGATAATAAATAAAGCTAGAGAGATAGATATCTTAAAAAATCTAGAATACTTAGACTTAAAAATATACCCAGAAAAGAAGTATAGAGCATTAACAGACCATAGTATTATAAAGTGTAACTTTAGTAACGGAGATCATATATTACATAGTGAAGACAAACAGTTAAATACATTAGTAGATTTAGTCATAAATTTCAGTGAAAAAATACAAGAAAATAATAAAGATATTACTAGAATATTAGAAGTAGTAGCTACATCTCAGACTAAGCAAAAGAAAACCTTTGAAAAATTAGAACAAAACCTAGATTACTTAAAAACACAAGAATTAGAATTAGAAAAGAAAGTTCAGACTCTAGTTAATAAATTTAATCTAGAAAAATTACCTACAAAAACGGAAATAGAAAAGTTAGTTAAAGTTATTATAGAAAAACCAAAAGAAATAGAACTAAAAACAACCCACATAGTCTCTAAAATAACACAACAAGTAGAAGTTTTAACAAGTGACATTAGAGAATTAAAAAAGACAGTAGCAGAACTAAAAGAAATCACTCTTTCATGAGTAGACGAACATTAGTTCAAGAAGAAGCCTCAAAATTAATAGAAAAATCTATACCTTTACCAGCAGACTATAAAGATTATATACCTAGCGCTAAATCGGACCAAATAATAATACAACAAAATACTACTACAATTTCATTAATATTAGAAATAATAAAGAAAATAGAAAAAATAATACCAAGGTTAGAATTATTAGACGAACGCATTTCGTGGTTAACTGAACAACAAAAAGAAAGAGATAAAGAGACGTTTAAAAATAAAGAAGTTGACGAATTAATAGACCAATTAAAAAAGGTAGAAATAACACCTCAAAAAGAAAAAGTTAAAGTACTTAGAAAACCACAAAAATGGACCTTCTTTCAACTAGACAAAGAAACGAAGGAAGATCAGAAAGGCAAGAAAGACAAAGAGTAAATTTTTCAGATAATAGAATAAGTAATAATTTCTTATCAAGAATTTTAAATAGAAGAACCCCAGAAGAAAATAATCAGCAGTTAAGTGAGGTAATAGACGTAGATAGAGATATACAAATTTTTCAACAAAACCAATTGAAACTGTTAAATCCAAAAACTCTATATAATATAAGACAGTTTTCAAGTACAGCTCAATTATATAGACATTATAGAGAACAACAAATATCAGCCATAGGAAATAAAATTACTACCATAAATTTAATAGACCCAGTAGCTGTGAGACAAATAAAAAATACTAGAAGAAGTTTAATGCATATGGGATTAATAGTAGTAGGATTAAAAGGACTAACTAGAAAGAACTTAGGAACTAAAGTTTTAATAGTAATTTATGACGATAGATGGTCAGACATGAAAAAATCAATAATAGGACTAACGGAAGTAGACATGACAAATAATGGAGGAATATTTTATATTAGCCCAGATTTTATAATGAATTTAGCAGAATTTGGAAAGCACATAAAAATAGGAATACAGACCAAGGGATATGAAGAGATGTGTGACGGTAATAATTTATTAATATGCGTAGGATTTCTAGGAAAAATGACTAATAATAGTAATACAAAATTTAAAATTAAGGTAGAAGATGTAGTAGAAATAATGGGAAATAAAGGAATAAGACTAATAAAGCCTATAAAAATAAATCCTGAAGAATATGCAGGGATGGAATGGAATCTAGAGGATTTTAATACAAAAAAGATTTTACAGCCAGAATCCCACCTAATGTACACTAATTCTAAGGGAAAGACATCTGTACGTTTTACTAATTATAATTATATGCCACAAAAAGACATAGAAGAAGAAAGTACTCTAGACGAAAATGAAATTACAGACACAACTTTTATGAATATAGAATTAATACAAGACGAGTTTGCGGTAGACGAAGCTATAGAAAAAGCAAAAAGACTTCAAAAAGAAAACAAAAATATGCTTTTTAAATGTAAAGGATGTAAGTTAGGAGAATTAACAATAGAAGAAACCATAAGTCACTTTAAATTATGTGAAGCCCGAACTGATAATTGGGGATATAGAGTAGAACAGATAAACCAAAGAAAATCAGACGATTTTGATAAAATATTAGAAGACATGCAAAACAGTGATGACGAACTAGAAATAGACTCTATAATAAGTCAAAAAGAATTAATGGAATCTAGTGCATCTAGTTCTAGTCCATTTCAAAGAACAACAGGAGAACAATATACTATAGATACTAGCACAGGAAATGTACCTAGAAGAAGAGTTTTTAGAACAGGAGGAGAACCTTTAAATAATGTTAAACCATCAGGAAAAAGAATGCCTATAGAAGAACCCATTATTCTTCAAGAAGGAGGTAATAAAGGTAAAATATTAAATATAGCAGCACATGACCCGCAAAGATGGAATTCAGTGATAGATCTTTGGAAAGGAATAGTAGTAGCAGACTATATAAAAACATATAGTGAAACAGACGCAGAAACAATGTATAAATATTTAGAAACATTTTTAGGAGAATCAGCCAAAGCTTTATGGGAAGCTTATAAAGAAAATTTTCCAATGGAATTTCAACACCTAGTATCCATGGGAGCAAACCCATATAATTTTACTAATAAAATACATACTTTGATTACAGGGGAAGATCCAAATAGTGGATTATTAGTACTACAAAGAAATGCAGTAATAAAATTAGAACAACTAAGCATAAGTAGTTGGTTTCATATTAAGAAATTTTTAAACGATTATTTTTACTACTGTACTATTAGTGGAAATGCATTTGATCAAGAATTAGGTAAAAAGTTATTTAATAAACTACCAGGAGCCTTAGGAAGAGAAATAGAAGATAGATGGAATAAGAGAGACGGAGTAATGCAGAATCCTAATTTAACGTGGTCCATAGGACATAGGATACAACATATAATGGATATACTACAAGAAAAATGTACTCATATACAAATACAAAAACAGTTAAAAGAAAATGAAATGTACTTTTGTAAAAGCGTAGTTTACACGACACAAAGTTATGATAAAGACAATTATAAAAAGAAAAAGCATAAAAAATACCGAACGCAGTATAATAGAAATTATCCTCAATATAATAGAAAGAAATATTATCTTAGAAAATCATCAGCTAGAAAACCTTATTTAGACAGAAATAGGCATGTAAGAAAGTACCGAACAGAAAGAAATTATAGAAATAAATTAGAATGCTTCACTTGTGGAAGTGTAGAACACTTAGCAAATACATGTCCAAAAAGAATAAATAATAAGACAAGAAATTCCCAGCTAATTGAAGATTTTCAAGAAACATTAATAAATGTAGACGAGTATATGTCAGATACAGAAAGCATATATTCTATAGTAAGTGTAGACACTGAAGAAAAAATCAAAACAGATTCATCAGACTCAGAAGCAGACGAATTAATTAATGAAATAGGATTAGAAAATCTAGACTTAGAAGCCATGGATAATTTAGCAAATATAGCCGAAGACTGTAACCATGAGTTTGAACGAAATAAAGGATTGGATAGTAATGCATGTTTCTTTTGTAAATGGTATCCTAGTAGAGACAAAAGAGTTAAATGTAAAAATTGTTACATAGAAGGATGTACAATGTGTATAGAAAAAGAATTTAAAACAAAAATAAATAAAGAAACAACTCATAAGAAAATTGAAGACCCTACTATTAGTCTAAGAATAATAACATTAGAAACAAGAATAAATGAATTAGAAACCAGATTATGTAACCTAGAAAGAGGAAAACAAAGAGAAGTAGATAGTGAAGACGAAGAAATAAGATTATCAAATATACAACCAATAATGAAACCATTAACAATAATACCAGAAGAATCTCAAGCAGAATTAATGAGCATAGAAGACCATGAAGCATTAGTATGTAATGAAGATAAAAAATTAGGAACAATAAAAATACTTGCAAGAATTAAAATAGATGATTATGAGATAGAAACGTTAGCATTAGTAGATTCAGGGTGCACAAAGTGCATAATAAATAAAAGAATAGTTCCACCTAATTTAATAAAAATTCTAGAAAAACCAGTTGCGGCCATGCAAATGGATGGAACCCATAATATATATAGACATTATGTTCATAAAGCCTACATTAGCTTTATAAATACATGTTCAGAGTTTTACAAACCAAGTTATAAAATGGATAAGATATGGGTAAGAGACCTTAATATAAATGTAGACTTTGTCATAGGATTAGACTTCATGTTACATAATAATGGTAGCTGTATGATTACAAGAGATGGAGTAATTTTCTTAAAAAATATTACTCATACACCAGTACAAGTTCTTAAGACTGAAACAAGGATTCGTCATAAAAAGATCCCTACCACAGACCTGCAAAAGAAAAAAGATAGTTGTTGTAAAGAATGTGAAGAAAAGAATACATGTTGTAAAGAAAAACAAGAAATAAAAAATTTAACTTTAGAAGAAAAAGAAATTCTAGAAGAAGAGGAGTTGCTAGAAAAAGATTATACTTTAATACATATAGAGACAGAGTTATATAATTTTAAAACATGAATAGAAAAAATAGGAATAATAAAAAATCAAAAGGACCTAGATAATATAATAAAAATTCTAGATGAAATAGAAATTATTGGAGAAAAACCATTAAGACACTGGAAAAATAACAGGATTGTATGTAAATTAGATATAATAAATCCAGACTATATAATTAAAACAGCATCTATTGAAGCAACAAATCAAGATGTAGAAGATTTTAAAGTACAAATAAAAGAACTATTGGACTTAGGAGTAATACGGAGATCTACTTCTAAACATAGATCAGCAGCATTTATGGTAAGAAATCATAGTGAAATAGTAAGAGGAAAAGCAAGAATGGTAATAAATTATAAAAGACTTAATGATAACACTAGAACAGATGGATATAAGTTACCAGACAAAACAGAACTAATAAATAGAATACAAGGAAAGAAAATATTTAGCAAATTTGATTGTAAATCAGGATATTGGCAGGTACGAATGCATGAAGATAGTATAGAATGGACTGCATTCACCTGTCCTGAAGGACATTTCGAATGGTTAGTAATGCCATTTGGATTAAAGACAGCTCCACCAATTTTTCAAAGAAAAATGGATAGTATATTTGGAGACTATAAAAGGTTTGTATTAGTATATGTAGATGATATATTAGTATTTAGTAAAGATATTAAAGAACATTTAGGACACCTACAAACGGTATTTAGATTATTTGTAGAAAATGGGATAATAATTAGTAAAAAGAAAATGGAATTATGTAAAAATTATATAAACTTTTTAGGAGTAGTACTAGGAGAAGGTAAGATAAAATTACAACCTCATATAGCCAAAAAAGCTTTAGAAATGCCAGACAAGTTAGACAATGTTAAAGAATTACAAAAATTTTTAGGAATAGTCAATTATGCTAGAAATTTTATAAAAGATTTAGGAAAAATAGCAGGACCATTATATTCAAAGACTGGATCAAATGGTCAAAAACACTTTAATACTGAAGACATTAAATTAGTACAAAAAATAAAAGAAAAAATAAAAAACATTCCAGATTTAAATATGCCACTAGAAACAGACTATTTAATTATAGAAACAGACGGTAGTTTTGAAGGATGGGGAGCAGTATTAAAAGCAAAACCTAGTAAGTATAGTAATAAAAATGAAGAAAAGATATGTGCTTATCAAAGTGGTAAGTATAAAGAAAAAGGAAATATGAGTAGTATAGATGCAGAAATCTTAGCCGTAATATATGGATTAAATAGTTTCAGACTATATATTTTAAATAAACCAGAAATACTAGTTAGAACAGACTGTGAAGCTATAGTTAAATTCTATCAAAAGATAAATGATAAAAATAGTAGTAGAAGACGATGGCTAAATTTTTTAGATACCATTTCAATTTATAATTTAAAATTTGAACATATAAAAGGAAAAGATAATAATTTAGCAGATCAATTAAGTAGATTAAATATTACTGCTAACTAAATTTTTTATTTGGACAGCATGAGACCTTCCAGTTCTCAGACAGCAGACAAGGGGAAAGGCATAGCCTCAACCCAAGACACATACAGACAGACAGTATTAGGTAACCTTCATTTTAGACCTACATCTTTATTAGAAAGAAATGCTATGGAAGAAAGAATACAATTCGGAGCCAATAATTTAGTAGTCTATCAGCCATCAAATTGGACTTTTAAAGTATTACCAGAATATGTAATAGATAGACAACAAAGATGCTTAGTGGATAATTTATGGATTTCGCGTAATAAAAAAGACGGAGCTAAACATTTTGTAGCCACTATAAATGCACTTTGTCAATATTTTACAGACCGAAATTTAGACAAAAAATTTAAATTTTATGTTGTAGTTCACGGTAAAACTAATGGTATTTTTCAGACTTGGATAGAAGTTGTAGACTCTATTAAAGACATAAGAAAACCTCTTTTTAAGGGATTTAATAATTTTACTGAAGCATTAGATTATGCTAGAGGGACATTGGGTCCAAATTATTATATTTCTCCAGCTCTCAGACAAAACCCAGACAAAATCCCCCAGTACAATGTACAAAAAGACACAGACAAAATAATCTTTTGCGACCATTGTTCTACCATGACTGATGTAGTCAAAAGACTAAACCAGCAAAAAGAGACATTGGTTCAAGAAAAAATGCAACTCTTGGATCAGGTGAAGACATTAGAACAAAGACTACAAGCATTAAAATTCGAATTGATGCAGTCTCAGAGTTCTCCATCTCAGAAAAAAATGGATGAGACGGGTGTGCATTCCCCAATGAATGCAATTAGACCCACTGTATCGGGTAAAGATACAGCTAGTCCGGTTCAAACGGTAGCCGGTAAAGACTTATCAAATCCGTTAATGGCTGTCACTTTGCCAAAAAGTGAAGACGAGGGATGTTCATCTCTCCAAACCAGACGGAGACTACCAAAGACACTTACGCAAGGAGCGGCTTCTACAAGGAAAAGCACACTTGCAAAAAAGAAGAAAAATGAAAAAATAGAAAATATAGTAAAAGAGACACTAGAAAGATTTTTTCAGACAAAAGAAAAAGATAAATATATAGTCAAAGATCCTAGTCCAGAATTATCTCCAAGACAAGAGATGTCACCGGTCCATTCAGATTTTGAAGGAGAAGATATTAATTTTCAAGACTCGCAAGATCCAAATGATGTAGATTCAGGCATGAGTTTTGACTCAATTGCCCTACACAATTTAGACACTTAGATCAGTAAAAAAAAAAAAAAAAAAAAAAAAAAAAGATTTGAAAAGACATGGTTCAGAAAAAGATGAAAGAAAAAGACAAAGGTGAAGTAGAGAAAAAGTCATGAAAGGAAAAGACAAAGTGAAGTAGAAAGAAAGTCATGACTTGGAAGATTTAGTTCGGTGGATCATGAGGACAAAGACATAGAAAGGAGAAACAAGGACATTAAAAAAATGACAAAAGCATCAATAATTAAAGACAAAGGTATGGAAAAGAGAGAGACAAGGACATTAGTCATCTTTTAGAAAAATGAGATGAGACAAGCTCAATAATAGAGGTAGAAGACTTTTGACTTTGGACTTTGTAATTTTTCAAGACACGTTGGAGCAATAATGTTGACAGTTCAGAAAAAAGAAGACCAGATTTTATTAAAGTAGCTGTAATAAAGTAGTAGTTTTATCTAGAAATGGGACAGCTCAGCAAACGGACAAAATTATAAAGTATCTTTTGAAAAGTTTCATGTGACGATGGGGCCCTAAGAGTACCCGACTGAACTCAAAAGATTCTTCACAAATTTGAAGTCCGCATTTGAAGTCCGTCAGACTCCTATAAATAGCAGTGTTTTGCAGAGAAGGAGGGCATCAGAAAATTAACATCGATCAAGAAGCAAGACACAATCACCAAAAAAGCCTTCAACAAATTCTCTCACCAACCACTCCATATTCCTCTTCCCTTTCACAAAATGCCCCAACTCCTTTCCCCAATGAAATCCTTTGTAATATAACTTCCCTGTAAAATAGTTTTAATCTTTCCAGTAATTTTCTTTTAGTGTGAAGTAGTTTTTTCGGGTTCCCCGAAAGGGAAACCTCTCTCCATCTTCAGACATGTAAGTTTTTATCTATGTTTTCTGTACTAATCTCCCTACTATGTAAATTATTTTATGTTCAATATTATGTTGAATTAAAATATTATGTTTGAGTAATTACTTACCTGTTGTTATGAATCTATTACTCTTAGTATATGGTTATTCTCTTAATTTCTTAATGAACTCGATGGATTAACCTGTAAATTCCTAGGTGTTTGAAAGGCCGTTTTAATGTCCAAATGATAAAAGGACGATGTTGGCCATGGTAACCGGGGTGTGGTTAAAGAAGACGGATATTAAGAACCAAGATTAAGAGAAAGAGATGAACAGTGTAATAAAGATTCATAACTAAACAGATTTATTTAAAAAAAAAAAAAAAAAAAAAAAAACGAAAAAATGAAAAAACGAAAAATATAAAAATATAAAAATTGGGAGAATAGGCAGAAAATAAGAAAAACACCTACATGATAAGAAGATTCAAGGAGTGAGGAAGTACCGAGTAGGATTGTTTAACATATAAGCTAAAACCACAATACCATATTTCTATCTTTCTTTCTACAAAAATATCTATTGAAACAAAAAATATAACCCCCTATACCCTTCTCTCCAAAAAAAAAAAAAAAAAGATTTGAAAAGACATGGTTCAGAAAAAGATGAAAGAAAAAGACAAAGGTGAAGTAGAGAAAAAGTCATGAAAGGAAAAGACAAAGTGAAGTAGAAAGAAAGTCATGACTTGGAAGATTTAGTTCGGTGGATCATGAGGACAAAGACATAGAAAGGAGAAACAAGGACATTAAAAAAATGACAAAAGCATCAATAATTAAAGACAAAGGTATGGAAAAGAGAGAGACAAGGACATTAGTCATCTTTTAGAAAAATGAGATGAGACAAGCTCAATAATAGAGGTAGAAGACTTTTGACTTTGGACTTTGTAATTTTTCAAGACACGTTGGAGCAATAATGTTGACAGTTCAGAAAAAAGAAGACCAGATTTTATTAAAGTAGCTGTAATAAAGTAGTAGTTTTATCTAGAAATGGGACAGCTCAGCAAACGGACAAAATTATAAAGTATCTTTTGAAAAGTTTCATGTGACGATGGGGCCCTAAGAGTACCCGACTGAACTCAAAAGATTCTTCACAAATTTGAAGTCCGCATTTGAAGTCCGTCAGACTCCTATAAATAGCAGTGTTTTGCAGAGAAGGAGGGCATCAGAAAATTAACATCGATCAAGAAGCAAGACACAATCACCAAAAAAGCCTTCAACAAATTCTCTCACCAACCACTCCATATTCCTTTTCCCTTTCACAAAATGCCCCAACTCCTTTCCCCAATGAAATCCTTTGTAATATAACTTCCCTGTAAAATAGTTTTAATCTTTCCAGTAATTTTCTTTTAGTGTGAAGTAGTTTTTCGGGTTCCCCGAAAGAGAAACCTCTCTCCATCTTCAGACATGTAAGTTTTTATCTATGTTTTCTGTACTAATCTCCCTACTATGTAAATTATTTTATGTTCAATATTATGTTGAATTAAAATATTATGTTTGAGTAATTACTTACCTGTTGTTATGAATCTATTACTCTTAGTATATGGTTATTCTCTTAATTTCTTAATGAACTCGATGGATTAACCTGTAAATTCCTAGGTGTTTGAAAGGCCGTTTTAATGTCCAAATGATAAAAGGACGATGTTGGCCATGGTAACCGGGGTGTGGTTAAAGAAGACGGATATTAAGAACCAAGATTAAGAGAAAGAGATGAACAGTGTAATAAAGATTCATAACTAAACAGATTTATTTTAAAAAAAAAAAAAAAAAAACGAAAAAATGAAAAAACGAAAAATATAAAAATATAAAAATTGGGAGAATAGGCAGAAAATAAGAAAAACACCTACATGATAAGAAGATTCAAGGAGTGAGGAAGTACCGAGTAGGATTGTTTAACGTATAAGCTAAAAACCACAATACCATATTTCTATCTTTCTTTCTACAAAAATTAAAACTTATATATTTAGGACTTATATATCTATTGAAACAAAAAATATAACCCCCTATCCCCTTTTGGTATCAGAGCGAGAAGATTTTTGGACCTAAATCTGTATTTTAAACCCATATTTTAGACAAAAATATAAACTAGTTTTTACTTATTTTTTTTTTTGGGTAATGAAAGATAATTATTTAGCTGTAAAACAAGAGTTAGAAAAATTATATCCAGAATATATTAAATTAAGCAGTACCAAAGAAAATCAGTTAGAGTTAATAGATATAATATCAGGATTAGAATATAAATTACTACGATATATAAAATCTAGAAAAACCTCAAAAAACCAAAAACGATTTAGACCATATTAATTGCATGAGAACACTACCTTTTGTTAGACAAATACAAATTAATCATTGGTATTTATATAGAGATATAAAAAAAAGACGAGAATATCTACAAGTAGAAAAAGCCTTAAGTGCATATTTAGAGATAATAAATTCAGAAACATTATCATCACTAATACAAAATAGACTTTTACAAAGTCAGATTAACGAAGAAACAATCTCTGCTATAACTTGGGAATTACACGGTATAAGAGAAGATATAGAAAGACTTACAACTAGTATAGAACATCAGAAACAAGTTTGTAAAATAAAAATCCCGTTAGGATAATAAATAAAGCTAGAGAGATAGATATCTTAAAAAATCTAGAATACTTAGACTTAAAAATATACCCAGAAAAGAAGTATAGAGCATTAACAGACCATAGTATTATAAAGTGTAATTTTAGTAACGGAGATCATATATTACATAGTGAAGATAAACAATTAAATACATTAGTAGATTTAGTCATAAATTTCAGTGAAAAAGTACAAGAAAATAATAAAGATATTACTAGAATATTAGAAGTAGTAGCTACATCTCAGACTAAGCAAAAGAAAACCTTTGAAAAAATAGAACAAAACCTAGATTACTTAAAAACACAAGAATTAGAATTAGAAAAGAAAGTTCAGACTCTAGTTAATAAATTTAATCTAGAAAAATTACCTACAAAAACGGAAATAGAAAAGTTAGTTAAAGTTATTATAGAAAAACCAAAAGAAATAGAACTAAAAACAACCCACATAGTCTCTAAAATAACACAACAAGTAGAAGTTTTAACTAGTGACATTAGAGAATTAAAAAAGACAGTAGCAGAACTAAAAGAAATCACTCTTTCATGAGTAGACCAACATTAGTTCAAGAAGAAGCCTCAAAATTAATAGAAAAATCTATACCTTTACCAGCAGACTATAAAGATTATATACCTAGCGCTAAATCGGACCAAATAATAATACAACAAAATACTACTACAATTTCATTAATATTAGAAATAATAAAGAAAATAGAAAAAATAATACCAAGGTTAGAATTATTAGACGAACGCATTTCGTGGTTAACTGAACAACAAAAAGAAAGAGATAAAGAGACGTTTAAAAATAAAGAAGTTGACGAATTAATAGACCAATTAAAAAAGGTAGAAATAACACCTCAAAAAGAAAAAGTTAAAGTACTTAGAAAACCACAAAAATGGACCTTCTTTCAACTAGACAAAGAAACGAAGGAGGATCAGAAAGGCAAGAAAGACAAAGAGTAAATTTTTCAGATAATAGAATAAGTAATAATTTCTTATCAAGAATTTTAAATAGAAGAACCCCAGAAGAAAATAATCAGCAGTTAAGTGAGGTAATAGACGTAGATAGAGATATACAAATTTTTCAACAAAACCAATTGAAACTGTTAAATCCAAAAACTCTATATAATATAAGACAGTTTTCAAGTAAAGCTCAATTATATAGACATTATAGAGAACAACAAATATCAGCCATAGGAAATAAAATTACTACCATAAATTTAATAGACCCAGTAGCTGTGAGACAAATAAAAAATACTAGAAGAAGTTTAATGCATATGGGATTAATAGTAGTAGGATTAAAAGGACTAACTAGAAAGAACTTAGGAACTAAAGTTTTAATAGTAATTTATGACGATAGATGGTCAGACATGAAAAAATCAATAATAGGACTAACGGAAGTAGACATGACAAATAATGGAGGAATATTTTATATTAGCCCAGATTTTATAATGAATTTAGCAGAATTTGGAAAGCACATAAAAATAGGAATACAGACCAAGGGATATGAAGAGATGTGTGACGGTAATAATTTATTAATATGCGTAGGATTTCTAGGAAAAATGACTAATAATAGTAATACAAAATTTAAAATTAAGGTAGAAGATGTAGTAGAAATAATGGGAAATAAAGGAATAAGACTAATAAAGCCTATAAAAATAAATCCTGAAGAATATGCAGGGATGGAATGGAATCTAGAGGATTTTAATACAAAAAAGATTTTACAGCCAGAATCCCACCTAATGTACACTAATTCTAAGGGAGAGACATCTGTACGTTTTACTAATTATAATTATATGCCACAAAAAGACATAGAAGAAGAAAGTACTCTAGACGAAAATGAAATTACAGACACAACTTTTATGAATATAGAATTAATACAAGACGAGTTTGCGGTAGACGAAGCTATAGAAAAAGCAAAAAGACTTCAAAAAGAAAACAAAAATATGCTTTTTAAATGTAAAGGATGTAAGTTAGGAGAATTAACAATAGAAGAAACCATAAGTCATTTTAAATTATGTGAAGCCCGAACTGATAATTGGGGATATAGAGTAGAACAGATAAACCAAAGAAAATCAGACGATTTTGATAAAATATTAGAAGACATGCAAAACAGTGATGACGAACTAGAAATAGACTCTATAATAAGTCAAAAAGAATTAATGGAATCTAGTGCATCTAGTTCTAGTCCATTTCAAAGAACAACAGGAGAACAATATACTATAGATACTAGCACAGGAAATGTACCTAGAAGAAGAGTTTTTAGAACAGGAGGAGAACCTTTAAATAATGTTAAACCATCAGGAAAAAGAATGCCTATAGAAGAACCCATTATTCTTCAAGAAGGAGGTAATAAAGGTAAAATATTAAATATAGCAGCACATGACCCGCAAAGATGGAATTCAGTGATAGATCTTTGGAAAGGAATAGTAGTAGCAGACTATATAAAAACATATAGTGAAACAGACGCAGAAACAATGTATAAATATTTAGAAACATTTTTAGGAGAATCAGCCAAAGCTTTATGGGAAGCTTATAAAGAAAATTTTCCAATGGAATTTCAACACCTAGTATCCATGGGAGCAAACCCATATAATTTTACTAATAAAATACATACTTTGATTACAGGGGAAGATCCAAATAGTGGATTATTAGTACTACAAAGAAATGCAGTAATAAAATTAGAACAACTAAGCATAAGTAGTTGGTTTCATATTAAGAAATTTTTAAACGATTATTTTTACTACTGTACTATTAGTGGAAATGCATTTGATCAAGAATTAGGTAAAAAGTTATTTAATAAACTACCAGGAGCCTTAGGAAGAGAAATAGAAGATAGATGGAATAAGAGAGACGGAGTAATGCAGAATCCTAATTTAACGTGGTCCATAGGACATAGGATACAACATATAATGGATATACTACAAGAAAAATGTACTCATATACAAATACAAAAACAGTTAAAAGAAAATGAAATGAACTTTTGTAAAAGCGTAGTTTACACGACACAAAGTTATGATAAAGACAATTATAAAAAGAAAAAGCATAAAAAATACCGAACGCAGTATAATAGAAATTATCCTCAATATAATAGAAAGAAATATTATCTTAGAAAATCATCAGCTAGAAAACCTTATTTAGACAGAAATAGGCATGTAAGAAAGTACCGAACAGAAAGAAATTATAGAAATAAATTAGAATGCTTCACTTGTGGAAGTGTAGAACACTTAGCAAATACATGTCCAAAAAGAATAAATAATAAGACAAGAAATTCCCAGCTAATTGAAGATTTTCAAGAAACATTAATAAATGTAGACGAGTATATGTCAGATACAGAAAGCATATATTCTATAGTAAGTGTAGACACTGAAGAAAAAATCAAAACAGATTCATCAGACTCAGAAGCAGACGAATTAATTAATGAAATAGGATTAGAAAATCTAGACTTAGAAGCCATGGATAATTTAGCAAATATAGCCGAAGACTGTAACCATGAGTTTGAACGAAATAAAGGATTGGATAGTAATGCATGTTTCTTTTGTAAATGGTATCCTAGTAGAGACAAAAGAGTTAAATGTAAAAATTGTTACATAGAAGGATGTACAATGTGTATAGAAAAAGAATTTAAAACAAAAATAAATAAAGAAACAACTCATAAGAAAATTGAAGACCCTACTATTAGTCTAAGAATAATAACATTAGAAACAAGAATAAATGAATTAGAAACCAGATTATGTAACCTAGAAAGAGGAAAACAAAGAGAAGTAGATAGTGAAGACGAAGAAATAAGATTATCAAATATACAACCAATAATGAAACCATTAACAATAATACCAGAAGAATCTCAAGCAGAATTAATGAGCATAGAAGACCATGAAGCATTAGTATGTAATGAAGATAAAAAATTAGGAACAATAAAAATACTTGCAAGAATTAAAATAGATGATTATGAGATAGAAACGTTAGCATTAGTAGATTCAGGGTGCACAAAGTGCATAATAAATAAAAGAATAGTTCCACCTAATTTAATAAAAATTCTAGAAAAACCAGTTGCGGCCATGCAAATGGATGGAACCCATAATATATATAGACATTATGTTCATAAAGCCTACATTAGCTTTATAAATACATGTTCAGAGTTTTACAAACCAAGTTATAAAATGGATAAGATATGGGTAAGAGACCTTAATATAAATGTAGACTTTGTCATAGGATTAGACTTCATGTTACATAATAATGGTAGCTGTATGATTACAAGAGATGGAGTAATTTTCTTAAAAAATATTACTCATACACCAGTACAAGTTCTTAAGACTGAAACAAGGATTCGTCATAAAAAGATCCCTACCACAGACCTGCAAAAGAAAAAAGATAGTTGTTGTAAAGAATGTGAAGAAAAGAATACATGTTGTAAAGAAAAACAAGAAATAAAAAATTTAACTTTAGAAGAAAAAGAAATTCTAGAAGAAGAGGAGTTGCTAGAAAAAGATTATACTTTAATAGATATAGAGACAGAGTTATATAATTTTAAAACAGGAATAGAAAAAATAGGAATAATAAAAAATCAAAAGGACCTAGATAATATAATAAAAATTCTAGATGAAATAGAAATTATTGGAGAAAAACCATTAAGACACTGGAAAAATAACAGGATTGTATGTAAATTAGATATAATAAATCCAGACTATATAATTAAAACAGCATCTATTGAAGCAACAAATCAAGATGTAGAAGATTTTAAAGTACAAATAAAAGAACTATTGGACTTAGGAGTAATACGGAGATCTACTTCTAAACATAGATCAGCAGCATTTATGGTAAGAAATCATAGTGAAATAGTAAGAGGAAAAGCAAGAATGGTAATAAATTATAAAAGACTTAATGATAACACTAGAACAGATGGATATAAGTTACCAGACAAAACAGAACTAATAAATAGAATACAAGGAAAGAAAATATTTAGCAAATTTGATTGTAAATCAGGATATTGGCAGGTACGAATGCATGAAGATAGTATAGAATGGACTGCATTCACCTGTCCTGAAGGACATTTCGAATGGTTAGTAATGCCATTTGGATTAAAGACAGCTCCACCAATTTTTCAAAGAAAAATGGATAGTATATTTGAAGAATATAAAAGGTTTGTATTAGTATATGTAGATGATATATTAGTATTTAGTAAAGATATTAAAGAACATTTAGGACACCTACAAACGGTATTTAGATTATTTGTAGAAAATGGGATAATAATTAGTAAAAAGAAAATGGAATTATGTAAAAATTATATAAACTTTTTAGGAGTAGTACTAGGAGAAGGTAAGATAAAATTACAACCTCATATAGCCAAAAAAGCTTTAGAAATGCCAGACAAGTTAGACAATGTTAAAGAATTACAAAATTTTTTAGGAATAGTCAATTATGCTAGAAATTTTATAAAAGATTTAGGAAAAATAGCAGGACCATTATATTCAAAGACTGGATCAAATGGTCAAAAACACTTTAATACTGAAGACATTAAATTAGTACAAAAAATAAAAGAAAAAATAAAAATCATTCCAGATTTAAATATGCCACTAGAAACAGACTATTTAATTATAGAAACAGACGGTAGTTTTGAAGGATGGGGAGCAGTATTAAAAGCAAAACCTAGTAAGTATAGTAATAAAAATGAAGAAAAGATATGTGCTTATCAAAGTGGTAAGTATAAAGAAAAAGGAAATATGAGTAGTATAGATGCAGAAATCTTAGCCGTAATATATGGATTAAATAGTTTCAGACTATATATTTTAAATAAACCAGAAATACTAGTTAGAACAGACTGTGAAGCTATAGTTAAATTCTATCAAAAGATAAATGATAAAAATAGTAGTAGAAGACGATGGCTAAATTTTTTAGATACCATTTCAATTTATAATTTAAAATTTGAACATATAAAAGGAAAAGATAATAATTTAGCAGATCAATTAAGTAGATTAAATATTACTGCTAACTAAATTTTTTATTTGGACAGCATGAGACCTTCCAGTTCTCAGACAGCAGACAAGGGGAAAGGCATAGCCTCAACCCAAGACACATACAGACATACAGTATTAGGTAACCTTCATTTTAGACCTACATCTTTATTAGAAAGAAATGCTATGGAAGAAAGAATACAATTCGGAGCCAATAATTTTGTAGTCTATCAGCCATCAAATTGGACTTTTAAAGTATTACCAGAATATGTAATAGATAGACAACAAAGATGCTTAGTGGATAATTTATGGATTTCGCGTAATAAAAAAGACGGAGCTAAACATTTTGTAGCCACTATAAATGCACTTTGTCAATTTTTTACAGACCGAAATTTAGACAAAAAATTTAAATTTTATGTTGTAGTTCACGGTAAAACTAATGGTATTTTTCAGACTTGGATAGAAGTTGTAGACTCTATTAAAGACATAAGAAAACCTCTTTTTAAGGGATTTAATAATTTTACTGAAGCATTAGATTATGCTAGAGGGACATTGGGTCCAAATTATTATATTTCTCCAGCTCTCAGACAAAACCCAGACAAAATCCC
Source organism: Lycium barbarum (assembly GCF_019175385.1). NCBI lineage: Eukaryota > Viridiplantae > Streptophyta > Magnoliopsida > Solanales > Solanaceae > Lycium > Lycium barbarum. The sequence goes on from NC_083341.1 coordinate 79,255,283, forward strand.
CAGTACAATGTACAAAAAGACACAGACAAAATAATCTTTTGCGACCATTGTTCTACCATGACTGATGTAGTCAAAGACTAAACCAGCAAAAAGAGACATTGGTTCAAGAAAAAATGCAACTCTTGGATCAGGTGAAGACATTAGAACAAAGACTACAAGCATTAAAATTCGAATTGATGCAGTCTCAGAGTTCTCCATCTCAGAAAAAAATGGATGAGACGGGTGTGCATTCCCCAATGAATGCAATTAGACCCACTGTATCGGGTAAAGATACAGCTAGTCCGGTTCAAACGGTAGCCGGTAAAGACTTATCAAATCCGTTAATGGCTGTCACTTTGCCAAAAAGTGAAGACGAGGGATGTTCATCTCTCCAAACCAGACGGAGACTACCAAAGACACTTACGCAAGGAGCGGCTTCTACAAGGAAAAGCACACTTGCAAAAAAGAAGAAAAATGAAAAAATAGAAAATATAGTAAAAGAGACACTAGAAAGATTTTTTCAGACAAAAGAAAAAGATAAATATATAGTCAAAGATCCTAGTCCAGAATTATCTCCAAGACAAGAGATGTCACCAGTCCATTCAGATTTTGAAGGAGAAGATATTAATTTTCAAGACTCGCAAGATCCAAATGATGTAGATTCAGGCATGAGTTTTGACTCAATTGCCCTACACAATTTAGACACTTAGATCAGTTTTAAAAAAAAAAAAAAAAAAAAAAAAAGAGAGAGATTTGAAAAGACATGGTCAGACATGGTTCAGAAAAAGATGAAAGAAAAAGACAAAGGTGAAGTAGAGAAAACGTCATGAAAGAAAAAGACAAAGTGAAGTAGAAAGAAAGTCATGACTTGGAAGATTTAGTTCGGTGGATCATGAGGACAAAGACATAGAAAGGAGAAACAAGGACATTAAAAAAATGACAAAAGCATCAATAATTAAAGACAAAGGTATGGAAAAGAGAGAGACAAGGACATTAGTCATCTTTTAGAAAAATGAGATGAGACAAGCTCAATAATAGAGGTAGAAGACTTTTGACTTTGGACTTTGTAATTTTTCAAGACACGTTGGAGCAATAATGTTGACAGTTCAGAAAAAAGAAGACCAGATTTTATTAAAGTAGCTGTAATAAAGTAGTAGTTTTATCTAGAAATGGGACAGCTCAGCAAACGGACAAAATTATAAAGTATCTTTTGAAAAGTTTCATGTGACGATGGGGCCCTAAGAGTACCCGGCTGAACTCAAAAGATTCTTCACAATTTTGAAGTCCGCATTTGAAGTCCGTCAGACTCCTATAAATAGCAGTGTTTTGCAGAGAAGGAGGGCATCAGAAAATTAACATCGATCAAGAAGCAAGACACAATCACCAAAAAAGCCTTCAACAAATTCTCTCACCAACCACTCCATATTCCTCTTCCCTTTCACAAAATGCCCCAACTCCTTTCCCCAATAAAATCCTTTGTAATATAACTTCCCTGTAAAATAGTTTTAATCTTTCCAGTAATTTTCTTTTAGTGTGAATTAGTTTTTCGGGTTCCCCGAAAGGGAAACCTCTCTCCATCTTCAGACATGTAAGTTTTATCTACGTTTTCTGTACTAATCTCCCTACTATGTAAATTATTTTATGTTCAATATTATGTTGAATTAAAATATTATGTTGATAATATTTGAGTAATTACTTACCTGTTGTTATGAATCTATTACTCTTAGTATATGGTTATTATCTTAATTTCTTAATAAACTCGATGGATTAACCTGTAAATTCCTAGGTGTTTGAAAGGCCGTTTTAATGTCCAAATGATTAAAGGACGATGTTGGCCATGGTAACCGGGGTGTGGTTAAAGAAGACGGATATTAAGAACCAAGATTAAGAGAAAGAGATGAACAGTGTAATAAAGATTCATAACTAAAACAGATTTTTCTAAAAAAAAAAAAAAAAAAAAAAAAAAAAAAAAAAAAAAAAAAAAACCTCGTCTTTTTTTTATATCTCTATATAAATACCAATGATTAATTTGTATTTGTCTAACAAAAGGTAGTGTTCTCATGCAATTAATATGGTCTAAATCGTTTTTGGTTTTTTGAGGTTTTTCTAGATTTTATATATCGTAGTAATTTATATTCTAATCCTGATATTATATCTATTAACTCTTGTAGTCTTAACTGATTTTCTTTGGTACTGCTTAATTTAATATATTCTGGATATAGTTTTTCTAACTCTTGTTTTACAGCTAAATAATTATCTTTCATTACCCAAAAAAAAAAAATAAGTTTTGAAACTGTTAAATCCAAAAACTCTATATAATATAAGACAGTTTTCAAGTACAGCTCAATTATATAGACATTATAGAGAACAACAAATATCAGCCATAGGAAATAAAATTACTACCATAAATTTAATAGACCCAGTAGCTGTGAGACAAATAAAAAATACTAGAAGAAGTTTAATGCATATGGGATTAATAGTAGTAGGATTAAAATAACACAACAAGTAGAAGTTTTAACAAGTGACATTAGAGAATTAAAAAAGACAGTAGCAGAACTAAAAGAAATCACTCTTTCATGAGTAGACCAACATTAGTTCAAGAAGAAGCCTCAAAATTAATAGAAAAATCTATACCTTTACCAGCAGACTATAAAGATTATATACCTAGCGCTAAATCGGACCAAATAATAATACAACAAAATACTACTACAATTTCATTAATATTAGAAATAATAAAGAAAATAGAAAAAATAATACCAAGGTTAGAATTATTAGACGAACGCATTTCGTGGTTAACTGAACAACAAAAAGAAAGAGATAAAGAGACGTTTAAAAATAAAGAAGTTGACGAATTAATAGACCAATTAAAAAAGGTAGAAATAACACCTCAAAAAGAAAAAGTTAAAGTACTTAGAAAACCACAAAAATGGACCTTCTTTCAACTAGACAAAGAAACGAAGGAAGATCAGAAAGGCAAGAAAGACAAAGAGTAAATTTTTCAGATAATAGAATAAGTAATAATTTCTTATCAAGAATTTTAAATAGAAGAACCCCAGAAGAAAATAATCAGCAGTTAAGTGAGGTAATAGACGTAGATAGAGATATACAAATTTTTCAACAAAACCAATTGAAACTGTTAAATCCAAAAACTCTATATAATATAAGACAGTTTTCAAGTACAGCTCAATTATATAGACATTATAGAGAACAACAAATATCAGCCATAGGAAATAAAATTACTACCATAAATTTAATAGACCCAGTAGCTGTGAGACAAATAAAAAATACTAGAAGAAGTTTAATGCATATGGGATTAATAGTAGTAGGATTAAAAGGACTAACTAGAAAGAACTTAGGAACTAAAGTTTTAATAGTAATTTATGACGATAGATGGTCAGACATGAAAAAATCAATAATAGGACTAACGGAAGTAGACATGACAAATAATGGAGGAATATTTTATATTAGCCCAGATTTTATAATGAATTTAGCAGAATTTGGAAAGCACATAAAAATAGGAATACAGACCAAGGGATATGAAGAGATGTGTGACGGTAATAATTTATTAATATGCGTAGGATTTCTAGGAAAAATGACTAATAATAGTAATACAAAATTTAAAATTAAGGTAGAAGATGTAGTAGAAATAATGGGAAATAAAGGAATAAGACTAATAAAGCCTATAAAAATAAATCCTGAAGAATATGCAGGGATGGAATGGAATCTAGAGGATTTTAATACAAAAAAGATTTTACAGCCAGAATCCCACCTAATGTACACTAATTCTAAGGGAAAGACATCTGTACGTTTTACTAATTATAATTATATGCCACAAAAAGACATAGAAGAAGAAAGTACTCTAGACGAAAATGAAATTACAGACACAACTTTTATGAATATAGAATTAATACAAGACGAGTTTGCGGTAGACGAAGCTATAGAAAAAGCAAAAAGACTTCAAAAAGAAAACAAAAATATGCTTTTTAAATGTAAAGGATGTAAGTTAGGAGAATTAACAATAGAAGAAACCATAAGTCACTTTAAATTATGTGAAGCCCGAACTGATAATTGGGGATATAGAGTAGAACAGATAAACCAAAGAAAATCAGACGATTTTGATAAAATATTAGAAGACATGCAAAACAGTGATGACGAACTAGAAATAGACTCTATAATAAGTCAAAAAGAATTAATGGAATCTAGTGCATCTAGTTCTAGTCCATTTCAAAGAACAACAGGAGAACAATATACTATAGATACTAGCACAGGAAATGTACCTAGAAGAAGAGTTTTTAGAACAGGAGGAGAACCTTTAAATAATGTTAAACCATCAGGAAAAAGAATGCCTATAGAAGAACCCATTATTCTTCAAGAAGGAGGTAATAAAGGTAAAATATTAAATATAGCAGCACATGACCCGCAAAGATGGAATTCAGTGATAGATCTTTGGAAAGGAATAGTAGTAGCAGACTATATAAAAACATATAGTGAAACAGACGCAGAAACAATGTATAAATATTTAGAAACATTTTTAGGAGAATCAGCCAAAGCTTTATGGGAAGCTTATAAAGAAAATTTTCCAATGGAATTTCAACACCTAGTATCCATGGGAGCAAACCCATATAATTTTACTAATAAAATACATACTTTAATTATAGGGGAAGATCCAAATAGTGGATTATTAGTACTACAAAGAAATGCAGTAATAAAATTAGAACAACTAAGCATAAGTAGTTGGTTTCATATTAAGAAATTTTTAAACGATTATTTTTACTACTGTACTATTAGTGGAAATGCATTTGATCAAGAATTAGGTAAAAAGTTATTTAATAAACTACCAGGAGCCTTAGGAAGAGAAATAGAAGACAGATGGAATAAAAGAGACGGAGTAATGCAGAATCCTAATTTAACGTGGTCCATAGGACATAGAATACAACATATAATGGATATACTACAAGAAAAATGCACTCATATACAAATACAAAAACAGTTAAAAGAAAATGAAATGAACTTTTGTAAAAGCGTAGTTTACAATACACAAAGTTATGATAAAGACAATTATAAAAAGAAAAAGCATAAAAAATACCGAACGCAGTATAATAGAAATTATCCTCAATATAATAGAAAGAAATATTATCTTAGAAAATCATCAGCTAGAAAACCTTATTTAGATAGAAATAGGCATGTAAGAAAATATCGAACAGAAAGAAATTATAGAAATAAATTAGAATGCTTCACTTGTGGAAGTGTAGAACACTTAGCAAATACATGTCCAAAAAGAATAAATAATAAGACAAGAAATTCCCAGCTAATTGAAGATTTTCCAGAAACATTAATAAATGTAGACGAATATATGTCAGATACAGAAAGCATATATTCTATAGTAAGTGTAGACACTGAAGAAAAAATCAAAACAGACTCATCAGATTCAGAAGCAGACGAATTAATTAATGAAATAGGATTAGAAAATCTAGACTTAGAAGCAATGGATAATTTAGCAAATATAGCCGAAGAGTGTAACCATGAGTTTGAACGAAATAAAGGATTGGATAGTAATGCATGTTTCTTTTGTAAATGGTATCCTAGTAGAGACAAAAGAGTTAAATGTAAAAATTGTTACATAGAAGGATGTACAATGTGTATAGAAAAAGAATTTAAAACAAAAATAAATAAAGAAACAACTCATAAGAAAATTGAAGACCCTACTATTAGTCTAAGAATAATAACATTAGAAACAAGAATAAATGAACTAGAAACCAGATTATGTAACCTAGAAAGAGGAAAACAAAGAGAAGTAGATAGTGAAGACGAAGAAATAAGATTATCAAATATACAACCAATAATGAAACCATTAACAATAATACCAGAAGAATCTCAAGCAGAATTAATGAGCATAGAAGACCATGAAGCATTAGTATGTAATGAAGATAAAAAATTAGGAACAATAAAAATACTTGCAAGAATTAAAATAGATGATTATGAGATAGAAACGTTAGCATTAGTAGATTCAGGGTGCACAAAGTGCATAATAAATAAAAGAATAGTTCCACCTAATTTAATAAAAATTCTAGAAAAACCAGTTGCGGCCATGCAAATGGATGGAACCCATAATATATATAGACATTATGTTCATAAAGCCTACATTAGCTTTATAAATACATATTCAGAGTTTTACAAACCAAGTTATAAAATATATAAGATATGGGTAAGAGACCTTAATATAAATGTAGACTTTGTCATAGGATTAGACTTCATGTTACATAATAATGGTAGCTGTATGATTACAAGAGATGGAGTAATTTTCTTAAAAAATATTACTCATACACCAGTACAAGTTCTTAAGACTGAAACAAGGATTCGTCATAAAAAGATCCCTACCACAGACCTGCAAAAGAAAAAAGATAGTTGTTGTAAAGAATGTGAAGAAAAGAATACATGTTGTAAAGAAAAACAAGAAATAAAAAATTTAACTTTAGAAGAAAAAGAAATTCTAGAAGAAGAGGAGTTGCTAGAAAAAGATTATACTTTAATAGATATAGAGACAGAGTTATATAATTTTAAAACAGGAATAGAAAAAATAGGAATAATAAAAAATCAAAAGGACCTAGATAATATAATAAAAATTCTAGATGAAATAGAAATTATTGGAGAAAAACCATTAAAACACTGGAAAAATAACAGGATTGTATGTAAATTAGATATAATAAATCCAGACTATATAATTAAAACAGCATCTATTGAAGCAACAAATCAAGATGTAGAAGATTTTAAAGTACAAATAAAAGAACTATTGGACTTAGGAGTAATACGGAGATCTACTTCTAAACATAGATCAGCAGCATTTATGGTAAGAAATCATAGTGAAATAGTAAGAGGAAAAGCAAGAATGGTAATAAATTATAAAAGACTTAATGATAACACTAGAACAGATGGATATAAGTTACCAGACAAAACAGAACTAATAAATAGAATACAAGGAAAGAAAATATTTAGCAAATTTGATTGTAAATCAGGATATTGGCAGGTACGAATGCATGAAGATAGTATAGAATGGACTGCATTCACCTGTCCTGAAGGACATTTCGAATGGTTAGTAATGTCATTTGGATTAAAGACAGCTCCACCAATTTTTCAAAGAAAAATGGATAGTATATTTGGAGACTATAAAAGGTTTGTATTAGTATATGTAGATGATATATTAGTATTTAGTAAAGATATTAAAGAACATTTAGGACACCTACAAACGGTATTTAGATTATTTGTAGAAAATGGGATAATAATTAGTAAAAAGAAAATGGAATTATGTAAAAATTATATAAACTTTTTAGGAGTAGTACTAGGAGAAGGTAAGATAAAATTACAACCTCATATAGCCAAAAAAGCTTTAGAAATGCCAGACAAGTTAGACAATGTTAAAGAATTACAAAAATTTTTAGGAATAGTCAATTATGCTAGAAATTTTATAAAAGATTTAGGAAAAATAGCAGGACCATTATATTCAAAGACTGGATCAAATGGTCAAAAACACTTTAATACTGAAGACATTAAATTAGTACAAAAAATAAAAGAAAAAATAAAAAACATTCCAGATTTAAATATGCCACTAGAAACAGACTATTTAATTATAGAAACAGACGGTAGTTTTGAAGGATGGGGAGCAGTATTAAAAGCAAAACCTAGTAAGTATAGTAATAAAAATGAAGAAAAGATATGTGCTTATCAAAGTGGTAAGTATAAAGAAAAAGGAAATATGAGTAGTATAGATGCAGAAATCTTAGCCGTAATATATGGATTAAATAGTTTCAGACTATATATTTTAAATAAACCAGAAATACTAGTTAGAACAGACTGTGAAGCTATAGTTAAATTCTATCAAAAGATAAATGATAAAAATAGTAGTAGAAGACGATGGCTAAATTTTTTAGATACCATTTCAATTTATAATTTAAAATTTGAACATATAAAAGGAAAAGATAATAATTTAGCAGATCAATTAAGTAGATTAAATATTACTGCTAACTAAATTTTTTATTTGGACAGCATGAGACCTTCCAGTTCTCAGACAGCAGACAAGGGGAAAGGCATAGCCTCAACCCAAGACACATACAGACAGACAGTATTAGGTAACCTTCATTTTAGACCTACATCTTTATTAGAAAGAAATGCTATGGAAGAAAGAATACAATTCGGAGCCAATAATTTAGTAGTCTATCAGCCATCAAATTGGACTTTTAAAGTATTACCAGAATATGTAATAGATAGACAACAAAGATGCTTAGTGGATAATTTATGGATTTCGCGTAATAAAAAAGACGGAGCTAAACATTTTGTAGCCACTATAAATGCACTTTGTCAATATTTTACAGACCGAAATTTAGACAAAAAATTTAAATTTTATGTTGTAGTTCACGGTAAAACTAATGGTATTTTTCAGACTTGGATAGAAGTTGTAGACTCTATTAAAGACATAAGAAAACCTCTTTTTAAGGGATTTAATAATTTTACTGAAGCATTAGATTATGCTAGAGGGACATTGGGTCCAAATTATTATATTTCTCCAGCTCTCAGACAAAACCCAGACAAAATCCCCCAGTACAATGTACAAAAAGACACAGACAAAATAATCTTTTGCGACCATTGTTCTACCATGACTGATGTAGTCAAAAGACTAAACCAGCAAAAAGAGACATTGGTTCAAGAAAAAATGCAACTCTTGGATCAGGTGAAGACATTAGAACAAAGACTACAAGCATTAAAATTCGAATTGATGCAGTCTCAGAGTTCTCCATCTCAGAAAAAAATGGATGAGACGGGTGTGCATTCCCCAATGAATGCAATTAGACCCACTGTATCGGGTAAAGATACAGCTAGTCCGGTTCAAACGGTAGCCGGTAAAGACTTATCAAATCCGTTAATGGCTGTCACTTTGCCAAAAAGTGAAGACGAGGGATGTTCATCTCTCCAAACCAGACGGAGACTACCAAAGACACTTACGCAAGGAGCGGCTTCTACAAGGAAAAGCACACTTGCAAAAAAGAAGAAAAATGAAAAAATAGAAAATATAGTAAAAGAGACACTAGAAAGATTTTTTCAGACAAAAGAAAAAGATAAATATATAGTCAAAGATCCTAGTCCAGAATTATCTCCAAGACAAGAGATGTCACCAGTCCATTCAGATTTTGAAGGAGAAGATATTAATTTTCAAGACTCGCAAGATCCAAATGATGTAGATTCAGGCATGAGTTTTGACTCAATTGCCCTACACAATTTAGACACTTAGATCAGTAAAAAAAAAAAAAAAAAAAAAAAAAAAAAAGATTTGAAAAGACATGGTTCAGAAAAAGATGAAAGAAAAAGACAAAGGTGAAGTAGAGAAAAAGTCATGAAAGGAAAAGACAAAGTGAAGTAGAAAGAAAGTCATGACTTGGAAGATTTAGTTCGGTGGATCATGAGGACAAAGACATAGAAAGGAGAAACAAGGACATTAAAAAAATGACAAAAGCATCAATAATTAAAGACAAAGGTATGGAAAAGAGAGAGACAAGGACATTAGTCATCTTTTAGAAAAATGAGATGAGACAAGCTCAATAATAGAGGTAGAAGACTTTTGACTTTGGACTTTGTAATTTTTCAAGACACGTTGGAGCAATAATGTTGACAGTTCAGAAAAAAGAAGACCAGATTTTATTAAAGTAGCTGTAATAAAGTAGTAGTTTTATCTAGAAATGGGACAGCTCAGCAAACGGACAAAATTATAAAGTATCTTTTGAAAAGTTTCATGTGACGATGGGGCCCTAAGAGTACCCGACTGAACTCAAAAGATTCTTCACAAATTTGAAGTCCGCATTTGAAGTCCGTCAGACTCCTATAAATAGCAGTGTTTTGCAGAGAAGGAGGGCATCAGAAAATTAACATCGATCAAGAAGCAAGACACAATCACCAAAAAAGCCTTCAACAAATTCTCTCACCAACCACTCCATATTCCTCTTCCCTTTCACAAAATGCCCCAACTCCTTTCCCCAATGAAATCCTTTGTAATATAACTTCCCTGTAAAATAGTTTTAATCTTTCCAGTAATTTTCTTTTAGTGTGAAGTAGTTTTTCGGGTTCCCCGAAAGGGAAACCTCTCTCCATCTTCAGACATGTAAGTTTTTATCTATGTTTTCTGTACTAATCTCCCTACTATGTAAATTATTTTATGTTCAATATTATGTTGAATTAAAATATTATGTTTGAGTAATTACTTACCTGTTGTTATGAATCTATTACTCTTAGTATATGGTTATTCTCTTAATTTCTTAATGAACTCGATGGATTAACCTGTAAATTCCTAGGTGTTTGAAAGGCCGTTTTAATGTCCAAATGATAAAAGGACGATGTTGGCCATGGTAACCGGGGTGTGGTTAAAGAAGACGGATATTAAGAACCAAGATTAAGAGAAAGAGATGAACAGTGTAATAAAGATTCATAACTAAACAGATTTATTTAAAAAAAAAAAAAAAAAAAAAAAAAAACGAAAAAATGAAAAAATCTATTTTGTATTAGTGATGATAATGTTTCTGAATTTATTATCTCTAAATATGCACTTAAGGCTTTTTCTACTTGTAGATATTCTCGTCTTTTTTTTATATCTCTATATAAATACCAATGATTAATTTGTATTTGTCTAACAAAAGGTAGTGTTCTCATGCAATTAATATGGTCTAAATTATGTGAAGCCCGAACTGATAATTGGGGATATAGAGTAGAACAGATAAACCAAAGAAAATCAGACAATTTTGATAAAATATTAGAAGACATGCAAAACAGTGATGACGAACTAGAAATAGACTCTATAATAAGTCAAAAAGAATTAATGGAATCTAGTGCATCTAGTTCTAGTCCATTTCAAAGAACAACAGGAGAACAATATACTATAGATACTAGCACAGGAAATGTACCTAGAAGAAGAGTTTTTAGAACAGGAGGAGAACCTTTAAATAATGTTAAACCATCAGGAAAAAGAATGCCTATAGAAGAACCCATTATTCTTCAAGAAGGAGGTAATAAAGGTAAAATATTAAATATAGCAGCACATGACCCGCAAAGATGGAATTCAGTGATAGATCTTTGGAAAGGAATAGTAGTAGCAGACTATATAAAAACATATAGTGAAACAGACGCAGAAACAATGTATAAATATTTAGAAACATTTTTAGGAGAATCAGCCAAAGCTTTATGGGAAGCTTATAAAGAAAATTTTCCAATGGAATTTCAACACCTAGTATCCATGGGAGCAAACCCATATAATTTTACTAATAAAATACATACTTTAATTACAGGGGAAGATCCAAATAGTGGATTATTAGTACTACAAAGAAATGCAGTAATAAAATTAGAACAACTAAGCATAAGTAGTTGGTTTCATATTAAGAAATTTTTAAACGATTATTTTTACTACTGTACTATTAGTGGAAATGCATTTGATCAAGAATTAGGTAAAAAGTTATTTAATAAACTACCAGGAGCCTTAGGAAGAGAAATAGAAGACAGATGGAATAAAAGAGACGGAGTAATGCAGAATCCTAATTTAACGTGGTCCATAGGACATAGAATACAACATATAATGGATATATTACAAGAAAAATGCACTCATATACAAATACAAAAACAGTTAAAAGAAAATGAAATGAACTTTTGTAAAAGCGTAGTTTACACTACACAAAGTTATGATAAAGACAATTATAAAAAGAAAAAGCATAAAAAATACCGAACGCAGTATAATAGAAATTATCCTCAATATAATAGAAAGAAATATTATCTTAGAAAATCATCAGCTAGAAAACCTTATTTAGATAGAAATAGGCATGTAAGAAAATATCGAACAGAAAGAAATTATAGAAATAAATTAGAATGCTTCACTTGTGGAAGTGTAGAACACTTAGCAAATACATGTCCAAAAAGAATAAATAATAAGACAAGAAATTCCCAGCTAATTGAAGATTTTCAAGAAACATTAATAAATGTAGACGAATATATGTCAGATACAGAAAGCATATATTCTATAGTAAGTGTAGACACTGAAGAAAAAATCTTGGTAGTGTTCTCATGCAATTAATATGGTCTAAATCGTTTTTGGTTTTTTGAGGTTTTTCTAGATTTTATATATCGTAGTAATTTATATTCTAATCCTGATATTATATCTATTAACTCTTGTAGTCTTAACTGATTTTCTTTGGTACTGCTTAATTTAATATATTCTGGATATAGTTTTTCTAACTCTTGTTTTACAGCTAAATAATTATCTTTCATTACCCAAAAAAAAATATAACACCTCAAAAAGAAAAAGTTAAAGTACTTAGAAAACCACAAGATTTCTGCATCTATACTACTCATATTTCCTTTTTCTTTATACTTACCACTTTGATAAGCACATATCTGTTTTTGTCTGAAAAAATCTTTCTAGTGTCTCTTTTACTATATTTTCTATTTTTTCATTTTTCTTCTTTTTTGCAAGTGTGCTTTTCCTTGTAGAAGCCGCTCCTTGCGTTAATCGTCTGATTTTCTTTGGTTTATCTGTTCTACTCTATATCCCCAATTATCAGTTCGGGCTTCACATAATTTAAAGTGACTTATGGTTTCTTCTATTGTTAATTCTCCTAACTTACATCCTTTACATTTAAAAAGCATATTTTTGTTTTCTTTTTGAAGTCTTTTTGCTTTTTCTATAGCTTCGTCTACCGCAAACTCGTCTTGTATTAATTCTATATTCATAAAAGTTGTGTCTGTAATTTCATTTTCGTCTAGAGTACTTTCTTCTTCTATGTCTTTTTGTGGCATATAATTATAATTAGTAAAACGTACAGATGTCTCTTCCTTAGAATTAGTGTACATTAGGTGGGATTCTGGCTGTAAAATCTTTTTTGTATTAAAATCCTCTAGATTCCATTCCATCCCTGCATATTCTTCAGGATTTATTTTTATAGGCTTTATTAGTCTTATTCCTTTATTTCCCATTATTTCTACTACATCTTCTACCTTAATTTTAAATTTTGTATTACTATTATTAGTCATTTTTCCTAGAAATCCTACGCATATTAATAAATTATTACCGTCACACATCTCTTCATATCCCTTGGTCTGTATTCCTATTTTTATGTGCTTTCCAAATTCTGCTAAATTCATTATAAAATCTGGGCTAATATAAAATATTCCTCCATTATTTGTCATGTCTGACCATCTATCGTCATAAATTACTATTAAAACTTTAGTTCCTAAGTTCTTTCTAGTTAGTCCTTTTAATCCTACTACTATTAATCCCATATGCATTAAACTTCTTCTAGTATTTTTTATTTGTCTCACAGCTACTGGGTCTATTAAATTTATGGTAGTAATTTTATTTCCTATGGCTGATATTTGTTGTTCTCTATAATGTCTATATAATTGAGCTGTACTTGAAAACTGTCTTATATTATATAGAGTTTTTGGATTTAACAGTTTCAATTGGTTTTGTTGAAAAATTTGTATATCTCTATCTACGTCTATTACCTCACTTAACTGCTGATTATTTTCTTCTGGGGTTCTTCTATTTAAAATTCTTGATAAGAAATTATTACTTATTCTATTATCTGAAAAATTTACTCTTTGTCTTTCTTGCCTTTCTGATCCTCCTTCGTTTCTTTGTCTAGTTGAAAGAAGGTCCATTTTTGTGGTTTTCTAAGTACTTTAACTTTTTCTTTTTGAGGTGTTATTTCTACCTTTTTTAATTGGTCTATTAATTCGTCAACTTCTTTATTTTTAAACGTCTCTTTATCTCTTTCTTTTTGTTGTTCAATTAACCACGAAATGCGTTCGTCTAATAATTCTAACCTTGGTATTATTTTTTCTATTTTCTTTATTATTTCTAATATTAATGAAATTGTAGTAGTATTTTGTTGTATTATTATTTGGTCCGATTTAGCGCTAGGTATATAATCTTTATAGTCTGCTGGTAAAGGTATAGATTTTTCTATTAATTTTGAGGCTTCTTCTTGAACTAATGTTGGTCTACTCATGAAAGAGTGATTTCTTTTAGTTCTGCTACTGTCTTTTTTAATTCTCTAATGTCACTAGTTAAAACTTCTACTTGTTGTGTTATTTTAGAGACTATGTGGGTTGTTTTTAGTTCTATTTCTTTTGGTTTTTCTATAATAACTTTAACTAACTTTTCTATTTCCGTTTTTGTAGGTAATTTTTCTAGATTAAATTTATTAACTAGAGTCTGAACTTTCTTTTCTAATTCTAATTCTTGTGTTTTTAAGTAATCTAGGTTTTGTTCTATTTTTTCAAAGGTTTTCTTTTGCTTAGTCTGAGATGTAGCTACTACTTCTAATATTCTAGTAATATCTTTATTATTTTCTTGTACTTTTTCACTGAAATTTATGACTAAATCTACTAATGTATTTAATTGTTTATCTTCACTATGTAATATATGATCTCCGTTACTAAAATTACACTTTATAATACTATGGTCTGTTAATGCTCTATACTTCTTTTCTGGGTATATTTTTAAGTCTAAGTATTCTAGATTTTTTAAGATATCTATCTCTCTAGCTTTATTTATTATCCTAACGGGATTTTTATTTTACAAACTTGTTTCTGATGTTCTATACTAGTTGTAAGTCTTTCTATATCTTCTCTTATACCGTGTAATTCCCAAGTTATAGCAGAGATTGTTTCTTCGTTAATCTGACTTTGTAAAAGTCTATTTTGTATTAGTGATGATAATGTTTCTGAATTTATTATCTCTAAATATGCACTTAAGGCTTTTTCTACTTGTAGATATTCTCGTCTTTTTTTTATATCTCTATATAAATACCAATGATTAATTTGTATTTGTCTAACAAAAGGTAGTGTTCTCATGCAATTAATATGGTCTAAATCGTTTTTGGTTTTTTGAGGTTTTTCTAGATTTTATATATCGTAGTAATTTATATTCTAATCCTGATATTATATCTATTAACTCTAACTGATTTTCTTTGGTACTGCTTAATTTAATATATTCTGGATATAATTTTTCTAACTCTTGTTTTACAGCTAAATAATTATCTTTCATTACCCAAAAAAAAAAATAAGTAAAAACTAGTTTATATTTTTGTCTAAAATATGGGTTTAAAATACAGATTTAGGTCCAAACATCTTCTCGCTCTGATACCAAAAGGGGATAGGGGGTTATATTTTTTGTTTCAATAGATATATAAGTCCTAAATATATAAGTTTTAATTTTTGTAGAAAGAAAGATAGAAATATGGTATTGTGGTTTTTAGCTTATATGTTAAACAATCCTACTCGGTACTTCCTCACTCCTTGAATCTTCTTATCATGTAGGTGTTTTTCTTATTTTCTGCCTATTCTCCCAATTTTTATATTTTTCGTTTTTTCATTTTTTCGTTTTTTTTTTTTTTTTTTTTAAATAAATCTGTTTAGTTATGAATCTTTATTACACTGTTCATCTCTTTCTCTTAATCTTGGTTCTTAATATCCGTCTTCTTTAACCACACCCCGGTTACCATGGCCAACATCGTCCTTTTATCATTTGGACATTAAAACGGCCTTTCAAACACCTAGGAATTTACAGGTTAATCCATCGAGTTCATTAAGAAATTAAGAGAATAACCATATACTAAGAGTAATAGATTCATAACAACAGGTAAGTAATTACTCAAACATAATATTTTAATTCAACATAATATTGAACATAAAATAATTTACATAGTAGGGAGATTAGTACAGAAAACATAGATAAAAACTTACATGTCTGAAGATGGAGAGAGGTTTCCCTTTCGGGGAACCCGAAAAACTACTTCACACTAAAAGAAAATTACTGGAAAGATTAAAACTATTTTACAGGGAAGTTATATTACAAAGGATTTCATTGGGGAAAGGAGTTGGGGCATTTTGTGAAAGGGAAGAGGAATATGGAGTGGTTGGTGAGAGAATTTGTTGAAGGCTTTTTTGGTGATTGTGTCTTGCTTCTTGATCGATGTTAATTTTCTGATGCCCTCCTTCTCTGCAAAACACTGCTATTTATAGGAGTCTGACGGACTTCAAATGCGGACTTCAAATTTGTGAAGAATCTTTTGAGTTCAGTCGGGTACTCTTAGGGCCCCATCGTCACATGAAACTTTTCAAAAGATACTTTATAATTTTGTCCGTTTGCTGAGCTGTCCCATTTCTAGATAAAACTACTACTTTATTACAGCTACTTTAATAAAATCTGGTCTTCTTTTTTCTGAACTGTCAACATTATTGCTCCAACGTGTCTTGAAAAATTACAAAGTCCAAAGTCAAAAGTCTTCTACCTCTATTATTGAGCTTGTCTCATCTCATTTTTCTAAAAGATGACTAATGTCCTTGTCTCTCTCTTTTCCATACCTTTGTCTTTAATTATTGATGCTTTTGTCATTTTTTTAATGTCCTTGTTTCTCCTTTCTATGTCTTTGTCCTCATGATCCACCGAACTAAATCTTCCAAGTCATGACTTTCTTTCTACTTCACTTTGTCTTTTCCTTTCATGACTTTTTCTCTACTTCACCTTTGTCTTTTTCTTTCATCTTTTTCTGAACCATGTCTTTTCAAATCTTTTTTTTTTTTTTTTTTTTTTTTTTTTTTTTTACTGATCTAAGTGTCTAAATTGTGTAGGGCAATTGAGTCAAAACTCATGCCTGAATCTACATCATTTGGATCTTGCGAGTCTTGAAAATTAATATCTTCTCCTTCAAAATCTGAATGGACTGGTGACATCTCTTGTCTTGGAGATAATTCTGGACTAGGATCTTTGACTATATATTTATCTTTTTCTTTTGTCTGAAAAAATCTTTCTAGTGTCTCTTTTACTATATTTTCTATTTTTTCATTTTTCTTCTTTTTTGCAAGTGTGCTTTTCCTTGTAGAAGCCGCTCCTTGCGTAAGTGTCTTTGGTAGTCTCCGTCTGGTTTGGAGAGATGAACATCCCTCGTCTTCACTTTTTGGCAAAGTGACAGCCATTAACGGATTTGATAAGTCTTTACCGGCTACCGTTTGAACCGGACTAGCTGTATCTTTACCCGATACAGTGGGTCTAATTGCATTCATTGGGGAATGCACACCCGTCTCATCCATTTTTTTCTGAGATGGAGAACTCTGAGACTGCATCAATTCGAATTTTAATGCTTGTAGTCTTTGTTCTAATGTCTTCACCTGATCCAAGAGTTGCATTTTTTCTTGAACCAATGTCTCTTTTTGCTGGTTTAGTCTTTTGACTACATCAGTCATGGTAGAACAATGGTCGCAAAAGATTATTTTGTCTGTGTCTTTTTGTACATTGTACTGGGGGATTTTGTCTGGGTTTTGTCTGAGAGCTGGAGAAATATAATAATTTGGACCCAATGTCCCTCTAGCATAATCTAATGCTTCAGTAAAATTATTAAATCCCTTAAAAAGAGGTTTTCTTATGTCTTTAATAGAGTCTACAACTTCTATCCAAGTCTGAAAAATACCATTAGTTTTACCGTGAACTACAACATAAAATTTAAATTTTTTGTCTAAATTTCGGTCTGTAAAATATTGACAAAGTGCATTTATAGTGGCTACAAAATGTTTAGCTCCGTCTTTTTTATTACGCGAAATCCATAAATTATCCACTAAGCATCTTTGTTGTCTATCTATTACATATTCTGGTAATACTTTAAAAGTCCAATTTGATGGCTGATAGACTACTAAATTATTGGCTCCGAATTGTATTCTTTCTTCCATAGCATTTCTTTCTAATAAAGATGTAGGTCTAAAATGAAGGTTACCTAATACTGTCTGTCTGTATGTGTCTTGGGTTGAGGCTATGCCTTTCCCCTTGTCTGCTGTCTGAGAACTGGAAGGTCTCATGCTGTCCAAATAAAAAATTTAGTTAGCAGTAATATTTAATCTACTTAATTGATCTGCTAAATTATTATCTTTTCCTTTTATATGTTCAAATTTTAAATTATAAATTGAAATGGTATCTAAAAAATTTAGCCATCGTCTTCTACTACTATTTTTATCATTTATCTTTTGATAGAATTTAACTATAGCTTCACAGTCTGTTCTAACTAGTATTTCTGGTTTATTTAAAATATATAGTCTGAAACTATTTAATCCATATATTACGGCTAAGATTTCTGCATCTATACTACTCATATTTCCTTTTTCTTTATACTTACCACTTTGATAAGCACATATCTTTTCTTCATTTTTATTACTATACTTACTAGGTTTTGCTTTTAATACTGCTCCCCATCCTTCAAAACTACCGTCTGTTTCTATAATTAAATAGTCTGTTTCTAGTGGCATATTTAAATCTGGAATGTTTTTTATTTTTTCTTTTATTTTTTGTACTAATTTAATGTCTTCAGTATTAAAGTGTTTTTGACCATTTGATCCAGTCTTTGAATATAATGGTCCTGCTATTTTTCCTAAATCTTTTATAAAATTTCTAGCATAATTGACTATTCCTAAAAATTTTTGTAATTCTTTAACATTGTCTAACTTGTCTGGCATTTCTAAAGCTTTTTTGGCTATATGAGGTTGTAATTTTATCTTACCTTCTCCTAGTACTACTCCTAAAAAGTTTATATAATTTTTACATAATTCCATTTTCTTTTTACTAATTATTATCCCATTTTCTACAAATAATCTAAATACCGTTTGTAGGTGTCCTAAATGTTCTTTAATATCTTTACTAAATACTAATATATCATCTACATATACTAATACAAACCTTTTATATTCTCCAAATATACTATCCATTTTTCTTTGAAAAATTGGTGGAGCTGTCTTTAATCCAAATGGCATTACTAACCATTCGAAATGTCCTTCAGGACAGGTGAATGCAGTCCATTCTATACTATCTTCATGCATTCGTACCTGCCAATATCCTGATTTACAATCAAATTTGCTAAATATTTTCTTTCCTTGTATTCTATTTATTAGTTCTGTTTTGTCTGGTAACTTATATCCATCTGTTCTAGTGTTATCATTAAGTCTTTTATAATTTATTACCATTCTTGCTTTTCCTCTTACTATTTCACTATGATTTCTTACCATAAATGCTGCTGATCTATGTTTAGAAGTAGATCTCCGTATTACTCCTAAGTCCAATAGTTCTTTTATTTGTACTTTAAAATCTTCTACATCTTGATTTGTTGCTTCAATAGATGCTGTTTTAATTATATAGTCTGGATTTATTATATCTAATTTACATACAATCCTGTTATTTTTCCAGTGTCTTAATGGTTTTTCTCCAATAATTTCTATTTCATCTAGAATTTTTATTATATTATCTAGGTCCTTTTGATTTTTTATTATTCCTATTTTTTCTATTCCTGTTTTAAAATTATATAACTCTGTCTCTATATCTATTAAAGTATAATCTTTTTCTAGCAACTCCTCTTCTTCTAGAATTTCTTTTTCTTCTAAAGTTAAATTTTTTATTTCTTGTTTTTCTTTACAACATGTATTCTTTTCTTCACATTCTTTACAACAACTATCTTTTTTCTTTTGCAGGTCTGTGGTAGGGATCTTTTTATGACGAATCCTTGTTTCAGTCTTAAGAACTTGTACTGGTGTATGAGTAATATTTTTTAAGAAAATTACTCCATCTCTTGTAATCATACAGCTACCATTATTATGTAACATGAAGTCTAATCCTATGACAAAGTCTACATTTATATTAAGGTCTCTTACCCATATCTTATCCATTTTATAACTTGGTTTGTAAAACTCTGAACATGTATTTATAAAGCTAATGTAGGCTTTATGAACATAATGTCTATATATATTATGGGTTCCATCCATTTGCATGGCCGCAACTGGTTTTTCTAGAATTTTTATTAAATTAGGTGGAACTATTCTTTTATTTATTATGCACTTTGTGCACCCTGAATCTACTAATGCTAACGTTTCTATCTCATAATCATCTATTTTAATTCTTGCAAGTATTTTTATTGTTCCTAATTTTTTATCTTCATTACATACTAATGCTTCATGGTCTTCTATGCTCATTAATTCTGCTTGAGATTCTTCTGGTATTATTGTTAATGGTTTCATTATTGGTTGTATATTTGATAATCTTATTTCTTCGTCTTCACTATCTACTTCTCTTTGTTTTCCTCTTTCTAGGTTACATAATTTGGTTTCTAATTCATTTATTCTTGTTTCTAATGTTATTATTCTTAGACTAATAGTAGGGTCTTCAATTTTCTTATGAGTTGTTTCTTTATTTATTTTTGTTTTAAATTCTTTTTCTATACACATTGTACATCCTTCTATGTAACAATTTTTACATTTAACTCTTTTGTCTCTACTAGGATACCATTTACAAAAGAAACATGCATTACTATCCAATCCTTTATTTCGTTCAAACTCATGGTTACAGTCTTCGGCTATATTTGCTAAATTATCCATGGCTTCTAAGTCTAGATTTTCTAATCCTATTTCATTAATTAATTCGTCTGCTTCTGAGTCTGATGAATCTGTTTTGATTTTTTTCTTCAGTGTCTACACTTACTATAGAATATATGCTTTCTGTATCTGACATATACTCGTCTACATTTATTAATGTTTCTTGAAAATCTTCAATTAGCTGGGAATTTCTTGTCTTATTATTTATTCTTTTTGGACATGTATTTGCTAAGTGTTCTACACTTCCACAAGTGAAGCATTCTAATTTATTTCTATAATTTCTTTCTGTTCGGTACTTTCTTACATGCCTATTTCTGTCTAAATAAGGTTTTCTAGCTGATGATTTTCTAAGATAATATTTCTTTCTATTATATTGAGGATAATTTCTATTATACTGCGTTCGATATTTTTTATGCTTTTTCTTTTTATAATTGTCTTTATCATAACTTTGTGTCGTGTAAACTACGCTTTTACAAAAGTTCATTTCATTTTCTTTTAACTGTTTTTGTATTTGTATATGAGTACATTTTTCTTGTAGTATATCCATTATATGTTGTATCCTATGTCCTATGGACCACGTTAAATTAGGATTCTGCATTACTCCGTCTCTCTTATTCCATCTATCTTCTATTTCTCTTCCTAAGGCTCCTGGTAGTTTATTAAATAACTTTTTACCTAATTCTTGATCAAATGCATTTCCACTAATAGTACAGTAGTAAAAATAATCGTTTAAAAATTTCTTAATATGAAACCAACTACTTATGCTTAGTTGTTCTAATTTTATTACTGCATTTCTTTGTAGTACTAATAATCCACTATTTGGATCTTCCCCAGTAATCAAAGTATGTATTTTATTAGTAAAATTATATGGGTTTGCTCCCATGGATACTAGGTGTTGAAATTCCATTGGAAAATTTTCTTTATAAGCTTCCCATAAAGCTTTGGCTGATTCTCCTAAAAATGTATGTGACGATGGGGCCCTAAGAGTACCCGGCTGAACTCAAAAGATTCTTCACAATTTTGAAGTCCGCATTTGAAGTCCGTCAGACTCCTATAAATAGCAGTGTTTTGCAGAGAAGGAGGGCATCAGAAAATTAACATCGATCAAGAAGCAAGACACAATCACCAAAAAAGCCTTCAACAAATTCTCTCACCAACCACTCCATATTCCTCTTCCCTTTCACAAAATGCCCCAACTCCTTTCCCCAATGAAATCCTTTGTAATATAACTTCCCTGTAAAATAGTTTTAATCTTTCCAGTAATTTTCTTTTAGTGTGAAGTAGTTTTTCGGGTTCCCCGAAAGGGAAACCTCTCTAAATTATATCCAGAATATATTAAATTAAGCAGTACCAAAGAAAATCAGTTAAGAGTACAAGAGTTAATAGATATAATATCAGGATTAGAATATAAATTACTACGATATATAAAATCTAGAAAAACCTCAAAAAACCAAAAACGATTTAGACCATATTAATTGCATGAGAACACTACCTTTTGTTAGACAAATACAAATTAATCATTGGTATTTATATAGAGATATAAAAAAAAGACGAGAATATCTACAAGTAGAAAAAGCCTTAAGTGCATATTTAGAGATAATAAATTCAGAAACATTATCATCACTAATACAAAATAGACTTTTACAAAGTCAGATTAACGAAGAAACAATCTCTGCTATAACTTGGGAATTACACGGTATAAGAGAAGATATAGAAAGACTTACAACTAGTATAGAACATCAGAAACAAGTTTGTAAAATAAAAATCCCGTTAGGATAATAAATAAAGCTAGAGAGATAGATATCTTAAAAAATATAGAATACTTAGACTTAAAAATATACCCAGAAAAGAAGTATAGAGCATTAACAGACCATAGTATTATAAAGTGTAATTTTAGTAACGGAGATCATATATTACATAGTGAAGATAAACAATTAAATACATTAGTAGATTTAGTCATAAATTTCAGTGAAAAAGTACAAGAAAATAATAAAGATATTACTAGAATATTAGAAGTAGTAGCTACATCTCAGACTAAGCAAAAGAAAACCTTTGAAAAAATAGAACAAAACCTAGATTACTTAAAAACACAAGAATTAGAATTAGAAAAGAAAGTTCAGACTCTAGTTAATAAATTTAATCTAGAAAAATTACCTACAAAAACGGAAATAGAAAAGTTAGTTAAAGTTATTATAGAAAAACCAAAAGAAATAGAACTAAAAACAACCCACATAGTCTCTAAAATAACACAACAAGTAGAAGTTTTAACTAGTGACATTAGAGAATTAAAAAAGACAGTAGCAGAACTAAAAGAAATCACTCTTTCATGAGTAGACCAACATTAGTTCAAGAAGAAGCCTCAAAATTAATAGAAAAATCTATACCTTTACCAGCAGACTATAAAGATTATATACCTAGCGCTAAATCGGACCAAATAATAATACAACAAAATACTACTACAATTTCATTAATATTAGAAATAATAAAGAAAATAGAAAAAATAATACCAAGGTTAGAATTATTAGACGAACGCATTTCGTGGTTAACTGAACAACAAAAAGAAAGAGATAAAGAGACGTTTAAAAATAAAGAAGTTGACGAATTAATAGACCAATTAAAAAAGGTAGAAATAACACCTCAAAAAGAAAAAGTTAAAGTACTTAGAAAACCACAAAAATGGACCTTCTTTCAACTAGACAAAGAAACGAAGGAGGATCAGAAAGGCAAGAAAGACAAAGAGTAAATTTTTCAGATAATAGAATAAGTAATAATTTCTTATCAAGAATTTTAAATAGAAGAACCCCAGAAGAAAATAATCAGCAGTTAAGTGAGGTAATAGACGTAGATAGAGATATACAAATTTTTCAACAAAACCAATTGAAACTGTTAAATCCAAAAACTCTATATAATATAAGACAGTTTTCAAGTACAGCTCAATTATATAGACATTATAGAGAACAACAAATATCAGCCATAGGAAATAAAATTACTACCATAAATTTAATAGACCCAGTAGCTGTGAGACAAATAAAAAATACTAGAAGAAGTTTAATGCATATGGGATTAATAGTAGTAGGATTAAAAGGACTAACTAGAAAGAACTTAGGAACTAAAGTTTTAATAGTAATTTATGACGATAGATGGTCAGACATGAAAAAATCAATAATAGGACTAACGGAAGTAGACATGACAAATAATGGAGGAATATTTTATATTAGCCCAGATTTTATAATGAATTTAGCAGAATTTGGAAAGCACATAAAAATAGGAATACAGACCAAGGGATATGAAGAGATGTGTGACGGTAATAATTTATTAATATGCGTAGGATTTCTAGGAAAAATGACTAATAATAGTAATACAAAATTTAAAA
This sequence comes from Lycium barbarum, assembly GCF_019175385.1. NCBI lineage: Eukaryota > Viridiplantae > Streptophyta > Magnoliopsida > Solanales > Solanaceae > Lycium > Lycium barbarum. The sequence goes on from NC_083341.1 coordinate 79,279,065, forward strand.
TTAAGGTAGAAGATGTAGTAGAAATAATGGGAAATAAAGGAATAAGACTAATAAAGCCTATAAAAATAAATCCTGAAGAATATGCAGGGATGGAATGGAATCTAGAGGATTTTAATACAAAAAAGATTTTACAGCCAGAATCCCACCTAATGTACACTAATTCTAAGGGAGAGACATCTGTACGTTTTACTAATTATAATTATATGCCACAAAAAGACATAGAAGAAGAAAGTACTCTAGACAAAAATGAAATTACAGACACAACTTTTATGAATATAGAATTAATACAAGACGAGTTTGCGGTAGACGAAGCTATAGAAAAAGCAAAAAGACTTCAAAAAGAAAACAAAAATATGCTTTTTAAATGTAAAGGATGTAAGTTAGGAGAATTAACAATAGAAGAAACCATAAGTCACTTTAAATTATGTGAAGCCCGAACTGATAATTGGGGATATAGAGTAGAACAGATAAACCAAAGAAAATCAGACAATTTTGATAAAATATTAGAAGACATGCAAAACAGTGATGACGAACTAGAAATAGACTCTATAATAAGTCAAAAAGAATTAATGGAATCTAGTGCATCTAGTTCTAGTCCATTTCAAAGAACAACAGGAGAACAATATACTATAGATACTAGCACAGGAAATGTACCTAGAAGAAGAGTTTTTAGAACAGGAGGAGAACCTTTAAATAATGTTAAACCATCAGGAAAAAGAATGCCTATAGAAGAACCCATTATTCTTCAAGAAGGAGGTAATAAAGGTAAAATATTAAATATAGCAGCACATGACCCGCAAAGATGGAATTCAGTGATAGATCTTTGGAAAGGAATAGTAGTAGCAGACTATATAAAAACATATAGTGAAACAGACGCAGAAACAATGTATAAATATTTAGAAACATTTTTAGGAGAATCAGCCAAAGCTTTATGGGAAGCTTATAAAGAAAATTTTCCAATGGAATTTCAACACCTAGTATCCATGGGAGCAAACCCATATAATTTTACTAATAAAATACATACTTTGATTACAGGGGAAGATCCAAATAGTGGATTATTAGTACTACAAAGAAATGCAGTAATAAAATTAGAACAACTAAGCATAAGTAGTTGGTTTCATATTAAGAAATTTTTAAACGATTATTTTTACTACTGTACTATTAGTGGAAATGCATTTGATCAAGAATTAGGTAAAAAGTTATTTAATAAACTACCAGGAGCCTTAGGAAGAGAAATAGAAGATAGATGGAATAAGAGAGACGGAGTAATGCAGAATCCTAATTTAACGTGGTCCATAGGACATAGGATACAACATATAATGGATATACTACAAGAAAAATGTACTCATATACAAATACAAAAACAGTTAAAAGAAAATGAAATGAACTTTTGTAAAAGCGTAGTTTACACGACACAAAGTTATGATAAAGACAATTATAAAAAGAAAAAGCATAAAAAATACCGAACGCAGTATAATAGAAATTATCCTCAATATAATAGAAAGAAATATTATCTTAGAAAATCATCAGCTAGAAAACCTTATTTAGACAGAAATAGGCATGTAAGAAAGTACCGAACAGAAAGAAATTATAGAAATAAATTAGAATGCTTCACTTGTGGAAGTGTAGAACACTTAGCAAATACATGTCCAAAAAGAATAAATAATAAGACAAGAAATTCCCAGCTAATTGAAGATTTTCAAGAAACATTAATAAATGTAGACGAGTATATGTCAGATACAGAAAGCATATATTCTATAGTAAGTGTAGACACTGAAGAAAAAATCAAAACAGATTCATCAGACTCAGAAGCAGACGAATTAATTAATGAAATAGGATTAGAAAATCTAGACTTAGAAGCCATGGATAATTTAGCAAATATAGCCGAAGACTGTAACCATGAGTTTGAACGAAATAAAGGATTGGATAGTAATGCATGTTTCTTTTGTAAATGGTATCCTAGTAGAGACAAAAGAGTTAAATGTAAAAATTGTTACATAGAAGGATGTACAATGTGTATAGAAAAAGAATTTAAAACAAAAATAAATAAAGAAACAACTCATAAGAAAATTGAAGACCCTACTATTAGTCTAAGAATAATAACATTAGAAACAAGAATAAATGAATTAGAAACCAGATTATGTAACCTAGAAAGAGGAAAACAAAGAGAAGTAGATAGTGAAGACGAAGAAATAAGATTATCAAATATACAACCAATAATGAAACCATTAACAATAATACCAGAAGAATCTCAAGCAGAATTAATGAGCATAGAAGACCATGAAGCATTAGTATGTAATGAAGATAAAAAATTAGGAACAATAAAAATACTTGCAAGAATTAAAATAGATGATTATGAGATAGAAACGTTAGCATTAGTAGATTCAGGGTGCACAAAGTGCATAATAAATAAAAGAATAGTTCCACCTAATTTAATAAAAATTCTAGAAAAACCAGTTGCGGCCATGCAAATGGATGGAACCCATAATATATATAGACATTATGTTCATAAAGCCTACATTAGCTTTATAAATACATGTTCAGAGTTTTACAAACCAAGTTATAAAATGGATAAGATATGGGTAAGAGACCTTAATATAAATGTAGACTTTGTCATAGGATTAGACTTCATGTTACATAATAATGGTAGCTGTATGATTACAAGAGATTGAGTAATTTTCTTAAAAAATATTACTCATACACCAGTACAAGTTCTTAAGACTGAAACAAGGATTCGTCATAAAAAGATCCCTACCACAGACCTGCAAAAGAAAAAAGATAGTTGTTGTAAAGAATGTGAAGAAAAGAATACATGTTGTAAAGAAAAACAAGAAATAAAAAATTTAACTTTAGAAGAAAAAGAAATTCTAGAAGAAGAGGAGTTGCTAGAAAAAGATTATACTTTAATAGATATAGAGACAGAGTTATATAATTTTAAAACAGGAATAGAAAAAATAGGAATAATAAAAAATCAAAAGGACCTAGATAATATAATAAAAATTCTAGATGAAATAGAAATTATTGGAGAAAAACCATTAAGACACTGGAAAAATAACAGGATTGTATGTAAATTAGATATAATAAATCCAGATTATATAATTAAAACAGCATCTATTGAAGCAACAAATCAAGATGTAGAAGATTTTAAAGTACAAATAAAAGAACTATTGGACTTAGGAGTAATACGGAGATCTACTTCTAAACATAGATCAGCAGCATTTATGGTAAGAAATCATAGTGAAATAGTAAGAGGAAAAGCAAGAATGGTAATAAATTATAAAAGACTTAATGATAACACTAGAACAGATGGATATAAGTTACCAGACAAAACAGAACTAATAAATAGAATACAAGGAAAGAAAATATTTAGCAAATTTGATTGTAAATCAGGATATTGGCAGGTACGAATGCATGAAGATAGTATAGAATGGACTGCATTCACCTGTCCTGAAGGACATTTCGAATGGTTAGTAATGCCATTTGGATTAAAGACAGCTCCACCAATTTTTCAAAGAAAAATGGATAGTATATTTGGAGAATATAAAAGGTTTGTATTAGTATATGTAGATGATATATTAGTATTTAGTAAAGATATTAAAGAACATTTAGGACACCTACAAACGGTATTTAGATTATTTGTAGAAAATGGGATAATAATTAGTAAAAAGAAAATGGAATTATGTAAAAATTATATAAACTTTTTAGGAGTAGTATTAGGAGAAGGTAAGATAAAATTACAACCTCATATAGCCAAAAAAGCTTTAGAAATGCCAGACAAGTTAGACAATGTTAAAGAATTACAAAAATTTTTAGGAATAGTCAATTATGCTAGAAATTTTATAAAAGATTTGAAAAGACATGGTTCAGAAAAAGATGAAAGAAAAAGACAAAGGTGAAGTAGAGAAAAAGTCATGAAAGGAAAAGACAAAGTGAAGTAGAAAGAAAGTCATGACTTGGAAGATTTAGTTCGGTGGATCATGAGGACAAAGACATAGGAAGGAGAAACAAGGACATTAAAAAAATGACAAAAGCATCAATAATTAAAGACAAAGGTATGGAAAAGAGAGAGACAAGGACATTAGTCATCTTTTAGAAAAATGAGATGAGACAAGCTCAATAATAGAGGTAGAAGACTTTTGACTTTGGACTTTGTAATTTTTCAAGACCCGTTGGAGCAATAATGTTGACAGTTCAGAAAAAAGAAGACCAGATTTTATTAAAGTAGCTGTAATAAAGTAGTAGTTTTATCTAGAAATGGGACAGCTCAGCAAACGGACAAAATTATGAAGTATCTTTTGAAAAGTTTCATGTGACGATGGGGCCCTAAGAGTACCCGACTGAACTCAAAAGATTCTTCACAAATTTGAAGTCCGCATTTGAAGTCCGTCAGACTCCTATAAATAGCAGTGTTTTGCAGAGAAGGAGGGCATCAGAAAATTAACATCGATCAAGAAGCAAGACACAATCACCAAAAAAGCCTTCAACAAATTCTCTCACCAACCACTCCATATTCCTCTTCCCTTTCACAAAATGCCCCAACTCCTTTCCCCAATGAAATCCTTTGTAATATAACTTCCCTGTAAAATAGTTTTAATCTTTCCAGTAATTTTCTTTTAGTGTGAAGTAGTTTTTTCGGGTTCCCCGAAAGGGAAACCTCTCTCCATCTTCAGACATGTAAGTTTTTATCTATGTTTTCTGTACTAATCTCCCTACTATGTAAATTATTTTATGTTCAATATTATGTTGAATTAAAATATTATGTTTGAGTAATTACTTACCTGTTGTTATGAATCTATTACTCTTAGTATATGGTTATTCTCTTAATTTCTTAATGAACTCGATGGATTAACCTGTAAATTCCTAGGTGTTTGAAAGGCCGTTTTAATGTCCAAATGATAAAAGGACGATGTTGGCCATGGTAACCGGGGTGTGGTTAAAGAAGACGGATATTAAGAACCAAGATTAAGAGAAAGAGATGAACAGTGTAATAAAGATTCATAACTAAACAGATTTATTTAAAAAAAAAAAAAAAAAAAAAAAAACGAAAAAATGAAAAAACGAAAAATATAAAAATAGGGAGAATAGGCAGAAAATAAGAAAAACACCTACATGATAAGAAGATTCAAGGAGTGAGGAAGTACCGAGTAGGATTGTTTAACATATAAGCTAAAAACCACAATACCATATTTCTATCTTTCTTTCTACAAAAATTAAAACTTATATATTTAGGACTTATATATCTATTGAAACAAAAAATATAACCCCCTATCCCCTTTTGGTATCAGAGCGAGAAGATTTTTGGACCTAAATCTGTATTTTAAACCCATATTTTAGACAAAAATATAAACTAGTTTTTACTTATTTTTTTTTTTGGGTAATGAAAGATAATTATTTAGCTGTAAAACAAGAGTTAGAAAAATTATATCCAGAATATATTAAATTAAGCAGTACCAAAGAAAATCAGTTAGAGTTAATAGATATAATATCAGGATTAGAATATAAATTACTACGATATATAAAATCTAGAAAAACCTCAAAAAACCAAAAACGATTTAGACCATATTAATTGCATGAGAACACTACCTTTTGTTAGACAAATACAAATTAATCATTGGTATTTATATAGAGATATAAAAAAAAGACGAGAATATCTACAAGTAGAAAAAGCCTTAAGTGCATATTTAGAGATAATAAATTCAGAAACATTATCATCACTAATACAAAATAGACTTTTACAAAGTCAGATTAACGAAGAAACAATCTCTGCTATAACTTGGGAATTACACGGTATAAGAGAAGATATAGAAAGACTTACAACTAGTATAGAACATCAGAAACAAGTTTGTAAAATAAAAATCCCGTTAGGATAATAAATAAAGCTAGAGAGATAGATATCTTAAAAAATCTAGAATACTTAGACTTAAAAATATACCCAGAAAAGAAGTATAGAGCATTAACAGACCATAGTATTATAAAGTGTAATTTTAGTAACGGAGATCATATATTACATAGTGAAGATAAACAATTAAATACATTAGTAGATTTAGTCATAAATTTCAGTGAAAAAGTACAAGAAAATAATAAAGATATTACTAGAATATTAGAAGTAGTAGCTACATCTCAGACTAAGCAAAAGAAAACCTTTGAAAAAATAGAACAAAACCTAGATTACTTAAAAACACAAGAATTAGAATTAGAAAAGAAAGTTCAGACTCTAGTTAATAAATTTAATCTAGAAAAATTACCTACAAAAACGGAAATAGAAAAGTTAGTTAAAGTTATTATAGAAAAACCAAAAGAAATAGAACTAAAAACAACCCACATAGTCTCTAAAATAACACAACAAGTAGAAGTTTTAACTAGTGACATTAGAGAATTAAAAAAGACAGTAGCAGAACTAAAAGAAATCACTCTTTCATGAGTAGACCAACATTAGTTCAAGAAGAAGCCTCAAAATTAATAGAAAAATCTATACCTTTACCAGCAGACTATAAAGATTATATACCTAGCGCTAAATCGGACCAAATAATAATACAACAAAATACTACTACAATTTCATTAATATTAGAAATAATAAAGAAAATAGAAAAAATAATACCAAGGTTAGAATTATTAGACGAACGCATTTCGTGGTTAACTGAACAACAAAAAGAAAGAGATAAAGAGACGTTTAAAAATAAAGAAGTTGACGAATTAATAGACCAATTAAAAAAGGTAGAAATAACACCTCAAAAAGAAAAAGTTAAAGTACTTAGAAAACCACAAAAATGGACCTTCTTTCAACTAGACAAAGAAACGAAGGAGGATCAGAAAGGCAAGAAAGACAAAGAGTAAATTTTTCAGATAATAGAATAAGTAATAATTTCTTATCAAGAATTTTAAATAGAAGAACCCCAGAAGAAAATAATCAGCAGTTAAGTGAGGTAATAGACGTAGATAGAGATATACAAATTTTTCAACAAAACCAATTGAAACTGTTAAATCCAAAAACTCTATATAATATAAGACAGTTTTCAAGTACAGCTCAATTATATAGACATTATAGAGAACAACAAATATCAGCCATAGGAAATAAAATTACTACCATAAATTTAATAGACCCAGTAGCTGTGAGACAAATAAAAAATACTAGAAGAAGTTTAATGCATATGGGATTAATAGTAGTAGGATTAAAAGGACTAACTAGAAAGAACTTAGGAACTAAAGTTTTAATAGTAATTTATGACGATAGATGGTCAGACATGAAAAAATCAATAATAGGACTAACGGAAGTAGACATGACAAATAATGGAGGAATATTTTATATTAGCCCAGATTTTATAATGAATTTAGCAGAATTTGGAAAGCACATAAAAATAGGAATACAGACCAAGGGATATGAAGAGATGTGTGACGGTAATAATTTATTAATATGCGTAGGATTTCTAGGAAAAATGACTAATAATAGTAATACAAAATTTAAAATTAAGGTAGAAGATGTAGTAGAAATAATGGGAAATAAAGGAATAAGACTAATAAAGCCTATAAAAATAAATCCTGAAGAATATGCAGGGATGGAATGGAATCTAGAGGATTTTAATACAAAAAAGATTTTACAGCCAGAATCCCACCTAATGTACACTAATTCTAAGGGAGAGACATCTGTACGTTTTACTAATTATAATTATATGCCACAAAAAGACATAGAAGAAGAAAGTACTCTAGACGAAAATGAAATTACAGACACAACTTTTATGAATATAGAATTAATACAAGACGAGTTTGCGGTAGACGAAGCTATAGAAAAAGCAAAAAGACTTCAAAAAGAAAACAAAAATATGCTTTTTAAATGTAAAGGATGTAAGTTAGGAGAATTAACAATAGAAGAAACCATAAGTCACTTTAAATTATGTGAAGCCCGAACTGATAATTGGGGATATAGAGTAGAACAGATAAACCAAAGAAAATCAGACAATTTTGATAAAATATTAGAAGACATGCAAAACAGTGATGACGAACTAGAAATAGACTCTATAATAAGTCAAAAAGAATTAATGGAATCTAGTGCATCTAGTTCTAGTCCATTTCAAAGAACAACAGGAGAACAATATACTATAGATACTAGCACAGGAAATGTACCTAGAAGAAGAGTTTTTAGAACAGGAGGAGAACCTTTAAATAATGTTAAACCATCAGGAAAAAGAATGCCTATAGAAGAACCCATTATTCTTCAAGAAGGAGGTAATAAAGGTAAAATATTAAATATAGCAGCACATGACCCGCAAAGATGGAATTCAGTGATAGATCTTTGGAAAGGAATAGTAGTAGCAGACTATATAAAAACATATAGTGAAACAGACGCAGAAACAATGTATAAATATTTAGAAACATTTTTAGGAGAATCAGCCAAAGCTTTATGGGAAGCTTATAAAGAAAATTTTCCAATGGAATTTCAACACCTAGTATCCATGGGAGCAAACCCATATAATTTTACTAATAAAATACATACTTTGATTACAGGGGAAGATCCAAATAGTGGATTATTAGTACTACAAAGAAATGCAGTAATAAAATTAGAACAACTAAGCATAAGTAGTTGGTTTCATATTAAGAAATTTTTAAACGATTATTTTTACTACTGTACTATTAGTGGAAATGCATTTGATCAAGAATTAGGTAAAAAGTTATTTAATAAACTACCAGGAGCCTTAGGAAGAGAAATAGAAGATAGATGGAATAAGAGAGACGGAGTAATGCAGAATCCTAATTTAACGTGGTCCATAGGACATAGGATACAACATATAATGGATATACTACAAGAAAAATGTACTCATATACAAATACAAAAACAGTTAAAAGAAAATGAAATGAACTTTTGTAAAAGCGTAGTTTACACGACACAAAGTTATGATAAAGACAATTATAAAAAGAAAAAGCATAAAAAATACCGAACGCAGTATAATAGAAATTATCCTCAATATAATAGAAAGAAATATTATCTTAGAAAATCATCAGCTAGAAAACCTTATTTAGACAGAAATAGGCATGTAAGAAAGTACCGAACAGAAAGAAATTATAGAAATAAATTAGAATGCTTCACTTGTGGAAGTGTAGAACACTTAGCAAATACATGTCCAAAAAGAATAAATAATAAGACAAGAAATTCCCAGCTAATTGAAGATTTTCAAGAAACATTAATAAATGTAGACGAGTATATGTCAGATACAGAAAGCATATATTCTATAGTAAGTGTAGACACTGAAGAAAAAATCAAAACAGATTCATCAGACTCAGAAGCAGACGAATTAATTAATGAAATAGGATTAGAAAATCTAGACTTAGAAGCCATGGATAATTTAGCAAATATAGCCGAAGACTGTAACCATGAGTTTGAACGAAATAAAGGATTGGATAGTAATGCATGTTTCTTTTGTAAATGGTATCCTAGTAGAGACAAAAGAGTTAAATGTAAAAATTGTTACATAGAAGGATGTACAATGTGTATAGAAAAAGAATTTAAAACAAAAATAAATAAAGAAACAACTCATAAGAAAATTGAAGACCCTACTATTAGTCTAAGAATAATAACATTAGAAACAAGAATAAATGAATTAGAAACCAGATTATGTAACCTAGAAAGAGGAAAACAAAGAGAAGTAGATAGTGAAGACGAAGAAATAAGATTATCAAATATACAACCAATAATGAAACCATTAACAATAATACCAGAAGAATCTCAAGCAGAATTAATGAGCATAGAAGACCATGAAGCATTAGTATGTAATGAAGATAAAAAATTAGGAACAATAAAAATACTTGCAAGAATTAAAATAGATGATTATGAGATAGAAACGTTAGCATTAGTAGATTCAGGGTGCACAAAGTGCATAATAAATAAAAGAATAGTTCCACCTAATTTAATAAAAATTCTAGAAAAACCAGTTGCGGCCATGCAAATGGATGGAACCCATAATATATATAGACATTATGTTCATAAAGCATACATTAGCTTTATAAATACATGTTCAGAGTTTTACAAACCAAGTTATAAAATGGATAAGATATGGGTAAGAGACCTTAATATAAATGTAGACTTTGTCATAGGATTAGACTTCATGTTACATAATAATGGTAGCTGTATGATTACAAGAGATGGAGTAATTTTCTTAAAAAATATTACTCATACACCAGTACAAGTTCTTAAGACTGAAACAAGGATTCGTCATAAAAAGATCCCTACCACAGACCTGCAAAAGAAAAAAGATAGTTGTTGTAAAGAATGTGAAGAAAAGAATACATGTTGTAAAGAAAAACAAGAAATAAAAAATTTAACTTTAGAAGAAAAAGAAATTCTAGAAGAAGAGGAGTTGCTAGAAAAAGATTATACTTTAATAGATATAGAGACAGAGTTATATAATTTTAAAACAGGAATAGAAAAAATAGGAATAATAAAAAATCAAAAGGACCTAGATAATATAATAAAAATTCTAGATGAAATAGAAATTATTGGAGAAAAACCATTAAGACACTGGAAAAATAACAGGATTGTATGTAAATTAGATATAATAAATCCAGACTATATAATTAAAACAGCATCTATTGAAGCAACAAATCAAGATGTAGAAGATTTTAAAGTACAAATAAAAGAACTATTGGACTTAGGAGTAATACGGAGATCTACTTCTAAACATAGATCAGCAGCATTTATGGTAAGAAATCATAGTGAAATAGTAAGAGGAAAAGCAAGAATGGTAATAAATTATAAAAGACTTAATGATAACACTAGAACAGATGGATATAAGTTACCAGACAAAACAGAACTAATAAATAGAATACAAGGAAAGAAAATATTTAGCAAATTTGATTGTAAATCAGGATATTGGCAGGTACGAATGCATGAAGATAGTATAGAATGGACTGCATTCACCTGTCCTGAAGGACATTTCGAATGGTTAGTAATGCCATTTGGATTAAAGACAGCTCCACCAATTTTTCAAAGAAAAATGGATAGTATATTTGGAGAATATAAAAGGTTTGTATTAGTATATGTAGATGATATATTAGTATTTAGTAAAGATATTAAAGAACATTTAGGACACCTACAAACGGTATTTAGATTATTTGTAGAAAATGGGATAATAATTAGTAAAAAGAAAATGGAATTATGTAAAAATTATATAAACTTTTTAGGAGTAGTACTAGGAGAAGGTAAGATAAAATTACAACCTCATATAGCCAAAAAAGCTTTAGAAATGCCAGACAAGTTAGACAATGTTAAAGAATTACAAAAATTTTTAGGAATAGTCAATTATGCTAGAAATTTTATAAAAGATTTAGGAAAAATAGCAGGACCATTATATTCAAAGACTGGATCAAATGGTCAAAAACACTTTAATACTGAAGACATTAAATTAGTACAAAAAATAAAAGAAAAAATAAAAAACATTCCAGATTTTAATATGCCACTAGAAACAGACTATTTAATTATAGAAACAGACGGTAGTTTTGAAGGATGGGGAGCAGTATTAAAAGCAAAACCTAGTAAGTATAGTAATAAAAATGAAGAAAAGATATGTGCTTATCAAAGTGGTAAGTATAAAGAAAAAGGAAATATGAGTAGTATAGATGCAGAAATCTTAGCCGTAATATATGGATTAAATAGTTTCAGACTATATATTTTAAATAAACCAGAAATACTAGTTAGAACAGACTGTGAAGCTATAGTTAAATTCTATCAAAAGATAAATGATAAAAATAGTAGTAGAAGACGATGGCTAAATTTTTTAGATACCATTTCAATTTATAATTTAAAATTTGAACATATAAAAGGAAAAGATAATAATTTAGCAGATCAATTAAGTAGATTAAATATTACTGCTAACTAAATTTTTTATTTGGACAGCATGAGACCTTCCAGTTCTCAGACAGCAGACAAGGGGAAAGGCATAGCCTCAACCCAAGACACATACAGACATACAGTATTAGGTAACCTTCATTTTAGACCTACATCTTTATTAGAAAGAAATGCTATGGAAGAAAGAATACAATTCGGAGCCAATAATTTAGTAGTCTATCAGCCATCAAATTGGACTTTTAAAGTATTACCAGAATATGTAATAGATAGACTACAAAGATGCTTAGTGGATAATTTATGGATTTCGCGTAATAAAAAAGACGGAGCTAAACATTTTGTAGCCACTATAAATGCACTTTGTCAATATTTTACAGACCGAAATTTAGACAAAAAATTTAAATTTTATGTTGTAGTTCACGGTAAAACTAATGGTATTTTTCAGACTTGGATAGAAGTTGTAGACTCTATTAAAGACATAAGAAAACCTCTTTTTAAGGGATTTAATAATTTTACTGAAGCATTAGATTATGCTAGAGGGACATTGGGTCCAAATTATTATATTTCTCCAGCTCTCAGACAAAACCCAGACAAAATTCCCCAGTACAATGTACAAAAAGACACAGACAAAATAATCTTTTGCGACCATTGTTCTACCATGACTGATGTAGTCAAAAGACTAAACCAGCAAAAAGAGACATTGGTTCAAGAAAAAATGCAACTCTTGGATCAGGTGAAGACATTAGAACAAAGACTACAAGCATTAAAATTCGAATTGATGCAGTCTCAGAGTTCTCCATCTCAGAAAAAAATGGATGAGACGGGTGTGCATTCCCCAATGAATGCAATTAGACCCACTGTATCGGGTAAAGATACAGCTAGTCCGGTTCAAACGGTAGCCGGTAAAGACTTATCAAATCCGTTAATGGCTGTCACTTTGCCAAAAAGTGAAGACGAGGGATGTTCATCTCTCCAAACCAGACGGAGACTACCAAAGACACTTACGCAAGGAGCGGCTTCTACAAGGAAAAGCACACTTGCAAAAAAGAAGAAAAATGAAAAAATAGAAAATATAGTAAAAGAGACACTAGAAAGATTTTTTCAGACAAAAGAAAAAGATAAATATATAGTCAAAGATCCTAGTCCAGAATTATCTCCAAGACAAGAGATGTCACCAGTCCATTCAGATTTTGAAGGAGAAGATATTAATTTTCAAGACTCGCAAGATCCAAATGATGTAGATTCAGGCATGAGTTTTGACTCAATTGCCCTACACAATTTAGACACTTAGATCAGTAAAAAAAAAAAAAAAAAAAAAAAAGATTTGAAAAGACATGGTTCAGAAAAAGATGAAAGAAAAAGACAAAGGTAAAGTAGAGAAAAAGTCATGAAAGGAAAAGACAAAGTGAAGTAGAAAGAAAGTCATGACTTGGAAGATTTAGTTCGGTGGATCATGAGGACAAAGACATAGAAAGGAGAAACAAGGACATTAAAAAAATGACAAAAGCATCAATAATTAAAGACAAAGGTATGGAAAAGAGAGAGACAAGGACATTAGTCATCTTTTAGAAAAATGAGATGAGACAAGCTCAATAATAGAGGTAGAAGACTTTTGACTTTGGACTTTGTAATTTTTCAAGACCCGTTGGAGCAATAATGTTGACAGTTCAGAAAAAAGAAGACCAGATTTTATTAAAGTAGCTGTAATAAAGTAGTAGTTTTATCTAGAAATGGGACAGCTCAGCAAACGGACAAAATTATAAAGTATCTTTTGAAAAGTTTCATGTGACGATGGGGCCCTAAGAGTACCCGACTGAACTCAAAAGATTCTTCACAAATTTGAAGTCCGCATTTGAAGTCCGTCAGACTCCTATAAATAGCAGTGTTTTGCAGAGAAGGAGGGCATCAGAAAATTAACATCGATCAAGAAGCAAGACACAATCACCAAAAAAGCCTTCAACAAATTCTCTCACCAACCACTCCATATTCCTCTTCCCTTTCACAAAATGCCCCAACTCCTTTCCCCAATGAAATCCTTTGTAATATAACTTCCCTGTAAAATAGTTTTAATCTTTCCAGTAATTTTCTTTTAGTGTGAAGTAGTTTTTTCGGGTTCCCCGAAAGGGAAACCTCTCTCCATCTTCAGACATGTAAGTTTTTATCTATGTTTTCTGTACTAATCTCCCTACTATGTAAATTATTTTATGTTCAATATTATGTTGAATTAAAATATTATGTTTGAGTAATTACTTACCTGTTGTTATGAATCTATTACTCTTAGTATATGGTTATTCTCTTAATTTCTTAATGAACTCGATGGATTAACCTGTAAATTCCTAGGTGTTTGAAAGGCCGTTTTAATGTCCAAATGATAAAGGACGATGTTGGCCATGGTAACCGGGGTGTGGTTAAAGAAGACGGATATTAAGAACCAAGATTAAGAGAAAGAGATGAACAGTGTAATAAAGATTCATAACTAAACAGATTTATTCTAAAAAAAAAAAAAAAAAAAAAAAAAAAAAAAAATGAAAAAAAAAAAAACTAAAATTATAAAAATTGGGAGAATAGGCAGAAAATAAGAAAAACACCTACATGATAAGAAGATTCAAGGAGTGAGGAAGTACCGAGTAGGATTGTTTAAACATATAGTAAAAACCACAATACATATTGCTATCTTTCTATCAAATAATATATCTACTGAAACTATATATCTATTGAAACAAAAATATAACCCCCTATACCCTTTTGGTATCAGAGCGAGAAGATTTTTGGACCTAAATCTGTATTTTAAACCCATATTTAGACAAAAATATAAACTAGTTTTTACTTTTTTTTTTTTTGGTAATGAAAGATAATTATTTAGCTGTAAAACAAGAGTTAGAAAAACTATATCCAGAATATATTAAATTAAGCAGTACCAAAGAAAATCAGTTAGAGTTAATAGATATAATATCAGGATTAGAATATAAATTACTACGATATATAAAATCTAGAAAAACCTCAAAAAACCAAAAACGATTTAGACCATATTAATTGCATGAGAACACTACCTTTTGTTAGACAAATACAAATTAATCATTGGTATTTATATAGAGATATAAAAAAAAGACGAGAATATCTACAAGTAGAAAAAGCCTTAAGTGCATATTTAGAAATAATAAATTCAGAAACATTATCATCACTAATACAAAATAGACTTTTACAAAGTCAGATTAACGAAGAAACAATTTCTGCTATAACTTGGGAATTACACGGTATAAGAGAAGATATAGAAAGACTTACAACTAGTATAGAACATCAGAAACAAGTTTGTAAAATAAAAATCCCGTTAGGATAATAAATAAAGCTAGAGAGATAGATATCTTAAAAAATCTAGAATACTTAGACTTAAAAATATACCCAGAAAAGAAGTATAGAGCATTAACAGACCATAGTATTATAAAGTGTAACTTTAGTAACGGAGATCATATATTACATAGTGAAGACAAACAGTTAAATACATTAGTAGATTTAGTCATAAATTTCAGTGAAAAAATACAAGAAAATAATAAAGATATTACTAGAATATTAGAAGTAGTAGCTACATCTCAGACTAAGCAAAAGAAAACCTTTGAAAAATTAGAACAAAACCTAGATTACTTAAAAACACAAGAATTAGAATTAGAAAAGAAAGTTCAGACTCTAGTTAATAAATTTAATCTAGAAAAATTACCTACAAAAACGGAAATAGAAAAGTTAGTTAAAGTTATTATAGAAAAACCAAAAGAAATAGAACTAAAAACAACCCACATAGTCTCTAAAATAACACAACAAGTAGAAAGTTTTAACAAGTGACATTAGAGAATTAAAAAAGACAGTAGCAGAACTAAAAGAAATCACTCTTTCATGAGTAGACCAACATTAGTTCAAGAAGAAGCCTCAAAATTAATAGAAAAATCTATACCTTTACCAGCAGACTATAAAGATTATATACCTAGCGCTAAATCGGACCAAATAATAATACAACAAAATACTACTACAATTTCATTAATATTAGAAATAATAAAGAAAATAGAAAAAATAATACCAAGGTTAGAATTATTAGACGAACGCATTTCGTGGTTAACTGAACAACAAAAAGAAAGAGATAAAGAGACGTTTAAAAATAAAGAAGTTGACGAATTAATAGACCAATTAAAAAAGGTAGAAATAACACCTCAAAAAGAAAAAGTTAAAGTACTTAGAAAACCACAAAAATGGACCTTCTTTCAACTAGACAAATAAACGAAGGAAGATCAGAAAGGCAAGAAAGACAAAGAGTAAATTTTTCAGATAATAGAATAAGTAATAATTTCTTATCAAGAATTTTAAATAGAAGAACCCCAGAAGAAAATAATCAGCAGTTAAGTGAGGTAATAGACGTAGATAGAGATATACAAATTTTTCAACAAAACCAATTGAAACTGTTAAATCCAAAAACTCTATATAATATAAGACAGTTTTCAAGTACAGCTCAATTATATAGACATTATAGAGAACAACAAATATCAGCCATAGGAAATAAAATTACTACCATAAATTTAATAGACCCAGTAGCTGTGAGACAAATAAAAAATACTAGAAGAAGTTTAATGCATATGGGATTAATAGTAGTAGGATTAAAAGGACTAACTAGAAAGAACTTAGGAACTAAAGTTTTAATAGTAATTTATGACGATAGATGGTCAGACATGAAAAAATCAATAATAGGACTAACGGAAGTAGACATGACAAATAATGGAGGAATATTTTATATTAGCCCAGATTTTATAATGAATTTAGCAGAATTTGGAAAGCACATAAAAATAGGAATACAGACCAAGGGATATGAAGAGATGTGTGACGGTAATAATTTATTAATATGCGTAGGATTTCTAGGAAAATGACTAATAATAGTAATACAAAATTTAAAATTAAGGTAGAAGATGTAGTAGAAATAATGGGAAATAAAGGAATAAGACTAATAAAGCCTATAAAAATAAATCCTGAAGAATATGCAGGGATGGAATGGAATCTAGAGGATTTTAATACGAAAAAGATTTTACAGCCAGAATCCCACCTAATGTACACTAATTCTAAGGGAAGAGACATCTGTACGTTTTACTAATTATAATTATATGCCACAAAAAGACATAGAAGAAGAAAGTACTCTAGACGAAAATGAAATTACAGACACAACTTTTATGAATATAGAATTAATACAAGACGAGTTTGCGGTAGACGAAGCTATAGAAAAAGCAAAAAGACTTCAAAAAGAAAACAAAAATATGCTTTTTAAATGTAAAGGATGTAAGTTAGGAGAATTAACAATAGAAGAAACCATAAGTCACTTTAAATTATGTGAAGCCCGAACTGATAATTGGGGATATAGAATAGAACAGATAAACCAAAGAAAATCAGACTATTTTGATAAAATATTAGAAGACATGCAAAACAGTGATGACGAACTAGAAATAGACTCTATAATAAGTCCAAAAAGAATTAATGGAATCTAGTGCATCTAGTTCTAGTCCATTTCAAAGAACAACAGGAGAACAATATACTATAGATACTAGCACAGGAAATGTACCTAGAAGAAGAGTTTTTAGAACAGGAGGAGAACCTTTAAATAATGTTAAACCATCAGGAAAAAGAATGCCTATAGAAGAACCCATTATTCTTCAAGAAGGAGGTAATAAAGGTAAAATATTAAATATAGCAGCACATGACCCGCAAAGATGGAATTCAGTGATAGATCTTTGGAAAGGAATAGTAGTAGCAGACTATATAAAAACATATAGCTGAAACAGACGCAGAAACAATGTATAAATATTTAGAAACATTTTTAGGAGAATCAGCCAAAGCTTTATGGGAAGCTTATAAAGAAAATTTTCCAATGGAATTTCAACACCTAGTATCCATGGGAGCAAACCCATATAATTTTACTAATAAAATACATACTTTGAATTACAGGGAAGATCCAAATAGTGGATTATTAGTACTACAAAGAAATGCAGTAATAAAATTAGAACAACTAAGCATAAGTAGTTGGTTTCATATTAAGAAATTTTTAAACGATTATTTTTACTACTGTACTATTAGTGGAAATGCATTTGATCAAGAATTAGGTAAAAAGTTATTTAATAAACTACCAGGAGCCTTAGGAAGAGAAATAGAAGATAGATGGAATAAGAGAGACGGAGTAATGCAGAATCCTAATTTAACGTGGTCCATAGGACATAGGATACAACATATAATGGATATACTACAAGAAAAATGTACTCATATACAAATACAAAAACAGTTAAAAGAAAATGAAATGAACTTTTGTAAAAGCGTAGTTTACACGACACAAAGTTATGATAAAGACAATTATAAAAAGAAAAAGCATAAAAAATACCGAACGCAGTATAATAGAAATTATCCTCAATATAATAGAAAGAAATATTATCTTAGAAAATCATCAGCTAGAAAACCTTATTTAGACAGAAATAGGCATGTAAGAAAGTACCGAACAGAAAGAAATTATAGAAATAAATTAGAATGCTTCACTTGTGGAAGTGTAGAACACTTAGCAAATACATGTCCAAAAAGAATAAATAATAAGACAAGAAATTCCCAGCTAATTGAAGATTTTCAAGAAACATTAATAAATGTAGACGAGTATATGTCAGATACAGAAAGCATATATTCTATAGTAAGTGTAGACACTGAAGAAAAAATCAAAACAGACTCATCAGACTCAGAAGCAGACGAATTAATTAATGAAATAGGATTAGAAAATCTAGACTTAGAAGCCATGGATAATTTAGCAAATATAGCCGAAGACTGTAACCATGAGTTTGAACGAAATAAAGGATTGGATAGTAATGCATGTTTCTTTTGTAAATGGTATCCTAGTAGAGACAAAAGAGTTAAATGTAAAAATTGTTACATAGAAGGATGTACAATGTGTATAGAAAAAGAATTTAAAACAAAAATAAATAAAGAAACAACTCATAAGAAAATTGAAGACCCTACTATTAGTCTAAGAATAATAACATTAGAAACAAGAATAAATGAATTAGAAACCAGATTATGTAACCTAGAAAGAGGAAAACAAAGAGAAGTAGATAGTGAAGACGAAGAAATAAGATTATCAAATATACAACCAATAATGAAACCATTAACAATAATACCAGAAGAATCTCAAGCAGAATTAATGAGCATAGAAGACCATGAAGCATTAGTATGTAATGAAGATAAAAAATTAGGAACAATAAAAATACTTGCAAGAATTAAAATAGATGATTATGAGATAGAAACGTTAGCATTAGTAGATTCAGGGTGCACAAAGTGCATAATAAATAAAAGAATAGTTCCACCTAATTTAATAAAAATTCTAGAAAAACCAGTTGCGGCCATGCAAATGGATGGAACCCATAATATATATAGACATTATGTTCATAAAGCCTACATTAGCTTTATAAATACATGTTCAGAGTTTTACAAACCAAGTTATAAAATGGATAAGATATGGGTAAGAGACCTTAATATAAATGTAGACTTTGTCATAGGATTAGACTTCATGTTACATAATAATGGTAGCTGTATGATTACAAGAGATGGAGTAATTTTCTTAAAAAATATTACTCATACACCAGTACAAGTTCTTAAGACTGAAACAAGGATTCGTCATAAAAAGATCCCTACCACAGACCTGCAAAAGAAAAAAGATAGTTGTTGTAAAGAATGTGAAGAAAAGAATACATGTTGTAAAGAAAAACAAGAAATAAAAAATTTAACTTTAGAAGAAAAAGAAATTCTAGAAGAAGAGGAGTTGCTAGAAAAAGATTATACTTTAATAGATATAGAGACAGAGTTATATAATTTTAAAACAGGAATAGAAAAAATAGGAATAATAAAAAATCAAAAGGACCTAGATAATATAATAAAAATTCTAGATGAAATAGAAATTATTGGAGAAAAACCATTAAGACACTGGAAAAATAACAGGATTGTATGTAAATTAGATATAATAAATCCAGACTATATAATTAAAACAGCATCTATTGAAGCAACAAATCAAGATGTAGAAGATTTTAAAGTACAAATAAAAGAACTATTGGACTTAGGAGTAATACGGAGATCTACTTCTAAACATAGATCAGCAGCATTTATGGTAAGAAATCATAGTGAAATAGTAAGAGGAAAGCAAGAATGGTAATAAATTATAAAAGACTTAATGATAACACTAGAACAGATGGATATAAGTTACCAGACAAACAGAACTAATAAATAGAATACAAGGAAAGAAAATATTTAGCAAATTTGATTGTAAATCAGGATATTGGCAGGTACGAATGCATGAAGATAGTATAGAATGGACTGCATTCACCTGTCCTGAAGGACATTTCGAATGGTTAGTAATGCCATTTGGATTAAAGACAGCTCCACCAATTTTTCAAAGAAAAATGGATAGTATATTTGGAGAATATAAAAGGTTTGTATTAGTATATGTAGATGATATATTAGTATTTAGTAAAGATATTAAAGAACATTTAGGACACCTACAAACGGTATTTAGATTATTTGTAGAAAATGGGATAATAATTAGTAAAAAGAAAATGGAATTATGTAAAAATTATATAAACTTTTTAGGAGTAGTACTAGGAGAAGGTAAGATAAAATTACAACCTCATATAGCCAAAAAAGCTTTAGAAATGCCAGACAAGTTAGACAATGTTAAAGAATTACAAAAATTTTTAGGAATAGTCAATTATGCTAGAAATTTTATAAAAGATTTAGGAAAAATAGCAGGACCATTATATTCAAAGACTGGATCAAATGGTCAAAAACACTTTAATACTGAAGACATTAAATTAGTACAAAAAATAAAAGAAAAAATAAAAAACATTCCAGATTTAAATATGCCACTAGAAACAGACTATTTAATTATAGAAACAGACGGTAGTTTTGAAGGATGGGGAGCAGTATTAAAAGCAAAACCTAGTAAGTATAGTAATAAAAATGAAGAAAAGATATGTGCTTATCAAAGTGGTAAGTATAAAGAAAAAGGAAATATGAGTAGTATAGATGCAGAAATCTTAGCCGTAATATATGGATTAAATAGTTTCAGACTATATATTTTAAATAAACCAGAAATACTAGTTAGAACAGACTGTGAAGCTATAGTTAAATTCTATCAAAAGATAAATGATAAAAATAGTAGTAGAAGACGATGGCTAAATTTTTTAGATACCATTTCAATTTATAATTTAAAATTTGAACATATAAAAGGAAAAGATAATAATTTAGCAGATCAATTAAGTAGATTAAATATTACTGCTAACTAAATTTTTTATTTGAACAGCATGAGACCTTCCAGTTCTCAGACAGCAGACAAGGGGAAAGGCATAGCCTCAACCCAAGACACATACAGACAGACAGTATTAGGTAACCTTCATTTTAGACCTACATCTTTATTAGAAAGAAATGCTATGGAAGAAAGAATACAATTCGGAGCCAATAATTTAGTAGTCTATCAGCCATCAAATTGGACTTTTAAAGTATTACCAGAATATGTAATAGATAGACAACAAAGATGCTTAGTGGATAATTTATGGATTTCGCGTAATAAAAAAGACGGAGCTAAACATTTTGTAGCCACTATAAATGCACTTTGTCAATATTTTACAGACCGAAATTTAGACAAAAAATTTAAATTTTATGTTGTAGTTCACGGTAAAACTAATGGTATTTTTCAGACTTGGATAGAAGTTGTAGACTCTATTAAAGACATAAGAAAACCTCTTTTTAAGGGATTTAATAATTTTACTGAAGCATTAGATTATGCTAGAGGGACATTGGGTCCAAATTATTATATTTCTCCAGCTCTCAGACAAAACCCAGACAAAATCCCCCAGTACAATGTACAAAAAGACACAGACAAAATAATCTTTTGCGACCATTGTTCTACCATGACTGATGTAGTCAAAAGACTAAACCAGCAAAAAGAGACATTGGTTCAAGAAAAAATGCAACTCTTGGATCAGGTGAAGACATTAGAACAAGACTACAAGCATTAAAATTCGAATTGATGCAGTCTCAGAGTTCTCCATCTCAGAAAAAAATGGATGAGACGGGTGTGCATTCCCCAATGAATGCAATTAGACCCACTGTATCGGGTAAAGATACAGCTAGTCCGGTTCAAACGGTAGCCGGTAAAGACTTATCAAATCCGTTAATGGCTGTCACTTTGCCAAAAGTGAAGACGAGGGATGTTCATCTCTCCAAACCAGACGGAGACTACCAAAGACACTACGCAAGGAGCGGCTTCTACAAGGAAAAGCACACTTGCAAAAAGAAGAAAAATGAAAAAATAGAAAATATAGTAAAAGAGACACTAGAAAGATTTTTTCAGACAAAAGAAAAAGATAAATATATAGTCAAAGATCCTAGTCCAGAATTATCTCCAAGACAAGAGATTGTCACCAGTCCATTCAGATTTTGAAGGAGAAGATATTAATTTTCAAGACTCGCAAGATCCAAATGATGTAGATTCAGGCATGAGTTTTTGACTCAATTGCCCTACACAATTTAGACACTTAGATCAGTTAAAAAAAGAGAAGATTTGAAAAGACATGGTTAGACATGGTTCAGAAAAAGATGAAAGAAAAAGACAAAGGTGAAGTAGAGAAAAAGTCATGAAAGGAAAAGACAAAGTGAAGTAGAAAGAAAGTCATGACTGGAAGATTTAGTTCGGTGGATCATGAGGACAAAGACATAGAAAGGAGAAACAAGGACATTAAAAAAAAAAAAAAAAATGACAAAAGCATCAATAATTAAAGACAAAGGTATGGAAAAGAGAGACAAGGACATTAGTCATCTTTTAGAAAAATGAGATGAGACAAGCTCAATAATAGAGGTAGAAGACTTTTGACTTTGGACTTTGTAATTTTTCAAGACACGTTGGAGCAATAATGTTGACAGTTCAGAAAAAAGAAGACCAGATTTTATTAAAGTAGCTGTAATAAAGTAGTAGTTTTATCTAGAAATGGGACAGCTCAGCAAACGGACAAAATTATAAAGTATCTTTTGAAAATTTTCATGTGACGATGGGGCCCTAAGAGTACCCGGCTGAACTCAAAAGATTCTTCACAAATTTTGAAGTCCGCATTTGAAGTCCGTCAGACTCCTATAAATAGCAGTGTTTTGCAGAGAAGGAGGGCATCAGAAAATTAACATCAATCAAGAAAGAAAGAACAATCACCAAGAAACACTCAGCAAAATCAACGAGAAATTCTCTCACACCAACCACTCCATATTCCTCTTCCCTTTCACAAAATGCCCCAACTCCTTTTCCCAATAAAATCCTTTGTAATATAACTTCCCTGTAAAATAGTTTTAATCTTTCCAGTAATTTTATTTTAGTGTGAAGTAGTTTTTCGGGTTCCCCGAAAGGGAAACCTCTCTCCATCTTCAGACATGTAAGTTTTATCTACGTTTTCTGTACTAATCTCCCTACTATGTATATATTTTATGTTCAATATTATGTTGAATTAAAATATTATGTTGATAATATTTGAGTAATTACTTACCTGTTGTTATGAATCTATTACTCTTAGTATATGGTTATTCTCTTAATTTCTTAATAAACTCGATGGATTAACCTGTAAATTCCTAGGTGTTTGAAAGGCCGTTTTAATGTCCAAATGATTAAAGGACGATGTTGGCCATGGTAACCGGGGTGTGGTTAAAGAAGACGGATATTAAGAACCAAGATTAAGAGAAAGAGATGAACAGTGTAATAAAGATTCATAACTAAAACAGATTTTTCTAAAAAAAAAAAAAAAAAAAAAAAAAAAAAAAAAAAAAAAAAAAAAAACGAAAATTATAAAATTGGGAGAATAGGCAGAAAATAAGAAAAACACCTACATGATAAGAAGATTCAAGGAGTTGAGGAAGTACCGAGTAGGATTGTTTAAACATATAAGCTAAAAACCACATAATATTGCGCTATATTTCTATCAATAATAATATTACTGACAACTATATATCTATTGAAACAAAAATATAACCCCTAACCCTATACCCTTTTGTATCAGAGCGAGAAGATTTTTGGACCTAAATCTGTATTTTAAACCCATATTTAGACAAAAATATAAACTAGTTTTACTTTTTTTTTTTTTGGGTAATGAAAGATAATTATTTAGCTGTAAAACAAGAGTTAGAAAAATATATCCAGAATATATTAATTAAGCAGTACCAAAGAAAATCAGTTAGCTACAAGAGTTAATAGATATAATATCAGGATTAGAATATAAATTACTACGATATATAAAATCTAGAAAAACCTCAAAAAACCAAAAACGATTTAGACCATATTAATTGCATGAGAACACTACCTTTTGTTAGACAAATACAAATTAATCATTGGTATTTATATAGAGATATAAAAAAAAGACGAGAATATCTACAAGTAGAAAAAGCCTTAAGTGCATATTTAGAGATAATAAATTCAGAAACATTATCATCACTAATACAAAATAGACTTTTACAAAGTCAGATTAACGAAGAAACAATCTCTGCTATAACTTGGGAATTACACGGTATAAGAGAAGATATAGAAAGACTTACAACTAGTATAGAACATCAGAAACAAGTTTGTAAAATAAAATCCCGTTAGGATAATAAATAAAGCTAGAGAGATAGATATCTTAAAAAATCTAGAATACTTAGACTTAAAAATATACCCAGAAAAGAAGTATAGAGCAGTAACAGACCATAGTATTATAAAGTGTAATTTTAGTAACGGAGATCATATATTACATAGTGAAGATAAACAATTAAATACATTAGTAGATTTAGTCATAAATTTCAGTGAAAAGTACAAGAAAATAATAAAGATATTACTAGAATATTAGAAGTAGTAGCTACATCTCAGACTAAGCAAAAGAAAACCTTTGAAAAAATAGAACAAAACCTAGATTACTTAAAAACACAAGAATTAGAATTAGAAAAGAAAGTTCAGACTTTAGTTAATAAATTTAATCTAGAAAAATTACCTACAAAAACGGAAATAGAAAAGTTAGTTAAAGTTATTATAGAAAAACCAAAAGAAATAGAACTAAAAACAACCCACATAGTCTCTAAAATAACACAACAAATAGAAATTTTAACTAGTGACATTAGAGAATTAAAAAAGACAGTAGCAGAACTAAAAGAAATCACTCTTTCATGAGTAGATCAACATTAGCTCAAGAAGAAGCCGCGAAAATTAATAGAAAAATCTATACCTTTACCAGCAGACTATAAAGATTATATACCTAGCGCTAAATCGGACCAAATAATAATACAACAAAATACTACTACAATTTCATTAATATTAGAAATAATAAAGAAAATAGAAAAAATAGTACCAAGGTTAGAATTATTAGACGAACGCATTTCGTGGTTAACTGAACAACAAAGAGAAAAAGATAAGAGACGTTTAAAAATAAAGAAGTTGACGAATTAATAGACCAATTAAAAAGAGTAGAAATAACACCTCAAAAAAGATAAAAGTTAAAGTACTTAGAAAACCACAAAAATGGACCTTCTTTCAACTAGACAAAGAAACGAAGAGAGGATCAGAAAGGACAGAAAGACAAAGAGTAAATTTTTTCAGATAATAGAATAAGTAATAATTTCTTATCAGAATTTTAAATAATAGAAGAACCCCAGAAGAAAATAATCAGCAGTTAAGTGAGGTAAATAGACGTAGATAGAGATATACAAATTTTTCAACAAAACCAATTGAAACTGTTAAATCCAAAACTCTATATAATATAAGACAGTTTTTCAAGTACAGCTCAATTATATAGACATTATAGAGAACAACAAATATCAGCCATAGGAAATAAAATTACTACCATAAATTTAATAGACCCAGTAGCTGTGAGACAAATAAAAAATACTAGAAGAAGTTTAATGCATATGGGATTAATAGTAGTAGGATTAAAAGGACTAACTAGAAAGAACTTAGGAACTAAAGTTTTAATAGTAATTTATGACGATAGATGGTCAGACATGAAAAAATCAATATAGGACTAACGGAAAGTAGGACATGACAAATAATGGAGGAATATTTATATTAGCCCAGATTTTATAATGAATTTAGCAGAATTTGGAAAGCACATAAAAATAGGAATACAGACCAAGGGATATGAAGAGATGTGTGACGGTAATAATTTATTAATATGCGTAGGATTTCTAGGAAAAATGACTAATAATAGTAATACAAAATTTAAAATTAAGGTAGAAGAGGTAGTAGAAAATAATGGGAAATAAAGGAATAAGACTAATAAAGCCTATAAAAATAAATCCTGAAGAATATGCAGGGATGGAATGGAATCTAGAGGATTTTAATACGAAAAAGATTTTACAGCCAGAATCCCACCTAATGTACACTAATTCTAAGGGAGAGACATCTGTACGTTTTACTAATTATAATTATATGCCACAAAAGACATAGAAGAAGAAAGTACTCTAGACGAAAATGAAATTACAGACACAACTTTTATGAATATAGAATTAATACAAGACGAGTTTACGGTAGACGAAGCTATAGAAAAAGCAAAAAGACTTCAAAAAGAAAACAAAAAATATGCTTTTTAAATGTAAAGGATGTAAGTTAGGAGAATTAACAATAGAAGAAACCATAAGTCACTTTAAATTATGTGAAGCCCGAACTGATAATTGGGGATATAGAATAGAACAGATAAACCAAGAAAATCAGACTATTTTGATAAAATATTAGAAGACATGCAAAACAGTGATGACGAACTAGAAATAGACTCTATAATAAGCCAAAAAGAATTAATGGAATCTAGTGCATCTAGTTCTAGGTCCATTTCAAAGAACAACAGGAGAACAATATACTATAGATACTAGCACAGGAAATGTACCTAGAAGAAGAGTTTTTAGAACAGGAGGAGAACCCTTTAAATAATGTTTAAACCATCAGGAAAAAGAATGCCTATAGAAGAACCCATTATTCTTCAAGAAGGAGGTAATAAAGGTAAAATATTAAATATAGCAGCACATGACCCGCAAAGATGGAATTCAGTGATAGATCTTTGGAAAGGAATAGTAGTAGCAGACTATATAAAACATATAGCGAAACAGACGCAGAAACAATGTATAAATATTTAGAAACATTTTTAGGAGAATCAGCCAAAGCTTATGGGAAGCTTATAAAGAAAATTTTCCAATGGAATTTCAACACCTAGTATCCATGGGAGCAAACCCATATATTTTACTAATAAAATACATACTTTGATTACAGGGGAAGATCCAAATAGTGGATTATTAGTACTACAAAGAAATGCAGTAATAAATTAGAACAACTAAGCATAAGTAGTTGGTTCATATTAAGAAATTTTTAAACGATTATTTTACTACTGTACTATTAGTGGAAATGCATTTGATCAAGAATTAGGTAAAAAGTTATTTAATAAACTACCAGGAGCCTTAGGAAGAGAAATAGAAGATAGATGGAATAAGAGAGACGGAGTAATGCAGAATCCTAATTTAACGTGGTCCATAGGACATAGGATACAACATATAATGGATATATACTACAAGAAAAATGTACTCATATACAAATACAAAAACAGTTAAAAGAAAATGAAATGAACTTTTGTAAAAGCGTAGTTTACACGACACAAAGTTATGATAAAGACAATTATAAAAAGAA